>NC_051161.1:148831585-148856922 GCF_013339745.2 Dermacentor silvarum
CTTTTATAGATTATGAAAGGCATTTGATCTCAGTCGAGGATACAGCAGTTATAGAGGCATTGCGTTAATCTAGGGGTACAGGAGGCATACGTGAATATCTTAGCAAATATCTACAAGGATTCAACCGCTACCTTGGTTCTCACAAGAAAAAGTAGAAAGATACCTATGAAGAAGGGGTGAGGCAAGGAGACACAATCTCTCCAATATATTCACTGCATGCTTAGAAGAAATTCAAGCTCTTAGACTGGGAATGCTTAGGAGTGAGGATCAACGGCGAATATCTAGCAACCTTCGGTTTGCAGATGACATTGTCCTATTCAGCAACAAGGGGGACGAATTACAACAAATGATTGAGCACCTTAATCGAGAAAGTGTAAGAATTGGGTTGAAGATGAATATGCAGAAGACAAAGATAATGTTCAATAGCCTGACAAGAGAACAAGAATTGAGGATGGCCAGTCAGCCTCTACAGTCTGTAAACGAGTACGTTTATCTAGGTCAATTACTCACGGGCACCCTGATCATAAGAAGAAATTTGCAGAGAATAAAATTGGGTTGGAGTGCATACGGCAGGCATTGCCAAATCCTGACTGGGAGCTTACCACGTCATTGAAAAAAAGGTGTACGATCATTGCATTCTACCGGTGCTAACATATGGGGCAGAAACTTGGAGGTTAACAAAGAATCTCCAGACCAGTTAAGGACCGCACAGAGATCGATGGAACGAAATATCTTAGGAGTAACGTTAAGAGACAGGAAGAGAGTGGTGTGGATCAGAGAACAAACGGGGATAGCCGATTATTCTAGTTGTCATTAAGCGGAAGAAATGGAGCTGGGCAGGCCATGTAATGCGTAGGATGGATAACCGATGAACCATTAAGGTTACAAAATCTATAGCAAGAGAAGGGAAGCGCAGTCGAGGACGGCAGAAAACCAGGTGGGATCATGAAGTTAGGAAATTTGCAGGCGCAAGTATGAATACGCTAGCGCAAGACAGGGGTAATTGGACATCGCAGAGAGAGGCCTTCGTCCTGCAGTGGACATAAATATAGGATGATGATGATGATGATGATGATGATGATGATGATGTAGCCATTCTGGGGGTTCACCTTGGGCTCTGAAACAAGTCTTGTAGATCACACTCTCAACAAAATAGTGGTAGAGGAGTACGTTTATCTCGGTCAATTACTCACAGGGGATCCTGATCATGAGAAAGAAATTTACAGAAGAATAAATTCGGTTGGAGTGCATACGGCAGGCATTGCGAAATCCTGACTGGGAGCTTACCACTGTCGTTGAAAAGAAAGTGTACAACCATTGCATTCTACCGGTGCTAACATACGGGCAGAAACTGCAGAAAATTTAAGTCCTGCAGTGGACTTAAATATAGGCTGATGATGATGATGATCATGAGGTTGCCTTTTGGGGGTTCACCTTGGGCTCTGAACAAGTCTCGCTTGTAGATCACACTCTCAACTAAATAGTGTCTTGCTAAGTGAGTTTGTATATGAGCATGCCTAATATCCATCCTCGTATTCCATACGCTATGCATGCAAAGCAACATTAGCAAATCACTCGGCACTTCCCCTGTATCCGCACATGGCAGAAAACGGATTCCAAAAGGGCTTAATGGCAATTCTTTTTAAGAGTTGTTTGCAAGACATCCCACAGAAATACGGAATCGTGGCAGTCTAGAAAAATATGTTCTATTGTTTCCGGTTCCTGAAGATTAAACAGTTTACTCACCAAGGCACAAAAAGACCTTTACTTTGTAACCACGGCTTGACAGGGAGAGTGTCTCTGTGTATTTGAAAAAAGAATGTTTTAACTGAGGGCCTGATCGGCATTTTTTAACACGCTTCAACAGTACCTATAGCTTGTCGACAGCTCGATAGACAAATGTTGGTAAGAATACATCAAGAATATCACAATACAAACGCTTTTTCGTAACTTGAGACAAGTATTCATGTGAAAATCTTGCCTTGAGCAAGCGTATAGACATAACCACTTCACTCAAATAAGAACTAAGCGGTCCTGCTTACAAAGAAAACGATGATACAACAAAATCAGATAGATAATGCTGTAATCGTGCTTGGATCACAGTTCTCAAAAATACATCAGCTTTATCCCGCACAAAGAAGAATCTGCTTACCAACTGCTTGAAGAACAGATGCGAGAGCCCTAGACGCCCATTTTTCACCTTATGAAACAAATTGCACCGGCTGGTGCGCTCCCACTGCGATCCATATATAAAAGTCGCAAATACTCGGAGGATTTTTTGAACCTAACTTCTGGCCATGGTCAACACTTTCAACACGTAAAACACTTTGGCAGTTTAAAAAAATATTGTAAACGGAAGCTCTTGCAAATACTAAAAAGTTTGGCCACCCCATTTATCGGTAGTACTTTTAATGCGTTTGTTTTCCTCAGACCAATATTCTTCCGCATTTCGATAATAATTTATTGGAACTCCGAGATACTTTCCTGGGAAACTGTCTAATTCATATTGCAGTACACATCGGGTGTGCTCTGCCAGGTGCCATGCCAAAATGCGAGGCATGTGGGCAAACTGACTGCGCTACCTGTTGCTGTGCAGAAAGCTATAGCTATTTTGACACCTTCTTCCACGCTTTTCTTATCAGTACAAAACACAGCTATGTCGTCCGCATACGCCAGAACCCCAATTTCACTTTCTCAAAAATGTATAGCCTCGAATAGCTGGTGTTGAAACTGAACTTTACTAAGCAAAAGGGTTCCAGGTAAATCGCAAATTGAAGAGGAGACAAAGGACATCCTTGTTTCACACTTGACCGCACTGGAATTAAATCAATTAATTCTTTGTTTATCACTAATTTGGCTGTACAATCATCACACAACATTTTCACACCTTCAGTAATCACAGATCCAACATTTACATGCTCCAGCAGTAAAAACAAAACTTCATGTACAACTTTATCGAACGCTTTACGTAAGTCCAACTGAATCATGGCTACGCGCTTATGCATTGCCTCACATCATTCCAGAATACTTCTAGCTATGTGTATGTTTGTAACAATTGTTCTACCTTTAATACCACACGTTTGATGCGGGCCAACAAGGGACTGAATAACACTTTGCAGCCGTCTAGCTAACACTTTCATGTATATATTGTAGTCTGTATTGGTCAAACTAATGGGACTGTAAGACTCGACTGAAAGTAACCTTGCAGGGTCATCAGTTTTGGGTATCAGTACAACATGCGCTGTTAAACAAGAGGGGTGCTTCCTTTTTTTCAGAACATTTAGTGATCACTCGATGTAACGCCATTGCCATTTCTGTCCTAAAAAAGTTCTACATGGCTGCACCCAATCCATCAGGCCCGGGTGACTTGCCGTTACTTAATTCATCTATTGCCCCTTCAATTTCTGCCACGGTAATTTCAGATTCGAGAGACTCTCTAACTGTGTCTTCAAATCTTGGCATAAGGGACAGAAAGTCAACTCGGAAGCGCTTTGGGTCATCAATTTTTGGCCAAGGAGCTCTGTGTAAAATTCAACGAATGCAAGTGAATTTTGCTTTCTTGGGTAATTTTGTTATGATATCGAATTTCATTTATCGCTTTATGTGCTGCACGCTTCTTTTCTTGACTAAGCACAAGCTTAGTGTGCGTTTCGCCTAGCCACAGTATTTCAGTACGCGCCTTTATCATTGCGCCGCATTTATCTTCATCGATCAACTCGAACTTTGCTTTCACCTCTTTTATTTCTTTTTTAAACGCTCCAGGCACTTCATTTTCTACGCCTAACATATACTCCAGCTCACTGCGTAACTGTTTCTCTCGTTGCCTTGCCTTGTGACTTAATACACACGCTCTGTCAATTGCAGCTATTTTTATATCACATTTAAACTGCTCCCACACTGATATTAAGCTGTTAGTTTTACTATGCAAGGCATAGAGATACGCTTCCAGAAAATGCATTCACGCGAACCTTATGATTACGTTCGAGCGCCCGCGGCAAAAGAAACCACCTAGAAACATGGTACGTGCGAGCGGCGCATGGCGGCGACAGCGCTCGAGCACTGGGCTTGGGCGCAAATAGAAACACGCAGCCCGGCGGAGCACGCGCCAACCCCCTTTCCTTCCCTTTCCCTCTCTGCGACACACCAAACGACCCTGAATTGTCGAGCGCGTCACGTTATCCGGCGCAGCTTTCCCCGCACCTGCTCTTTCTCTCTTTCCTTCCTTCCTTCTGTCTTGCTTTATTTCTTGTCCCTGCTTTAGCGTTACGTCGCCGGCGCAGGCTGGCGTACACAACGTATTGCCGCCGTCGAAGCGAGTTATGCATGACGCGTGTACTGCACCGGGACGCACCTTTCGCGCTTTCCTAACAACACTCGGCACCATCTTGAGTCGCCGTTGCGAAGCCTATGCGTGACTGCCGAACTGCATGGCGCCGGTTGGTGCGAATGTTGACCATGCTTTATAGCGCACCCACCGCATCGGCTCACTTGCTATAGCATTCCGCTGCTGAGTCTAAAGACGCGGGTTCAATTCCTAGATTCGGCGACACCATTCAGGCGCATCAGGAACGCATAGGTACACCGAGCTTCCTCTTTACACAAAAATCTCCAGGCGGCAAAATTACCCTTCGCTATCCCCGTATGCCCTCTGCAATATTGAAATATTAGGTTTAAGACATAAAACAACACAATACAGCATACTTTTGCGGAAGTTGTGTACATAAAGGATTTAGTTATCAAATATCTCTGCATTTGTGCTGGATATCTGAGTACCTGACTGCGCATCTATCATTCCCTCCGCCCGCCAATGCCCCAGCTTAAATCCGGCCACATTCCAAGTTTCCAAGTACAGTTTGCTGCTCTCTGGAATAACATTGCATATTCATAGCGGAAAGATGGTTGACTGTCATAAGCGCTGCAGAATAATTTACCGGACCGTATAAGTCTAAAAGGCAGGCAATGTAAAGTGATTGTAGAATTACATATTCGCCAAAACTCTGAAAAAGCGTCCGCAGTTAATGTCTCTCACAAATCCAACCGTGCTTAGTTGACACTATGGTCTCTAAATCATAGTGCGCATTGTGAAATGCGGAATCGTTTTGTATTAACGCAAACAACATAATGATTATTACTTTCTTGATCATCAAGATCCCTGAACACGAGCTTTATTCGGGTTGACTCTACATGCCATATTTACACTACCAGAGAATACACATTTGGCACATAGTAAGTCTTATTCATCTTCCAGTGTGGTGACATGGAAGCGGCACTTATTTGTCTTCATTGCGGACAACGATTTAGGCGGTGGCATTTTCCTTTGGTGTTTCTACCAACATCCTTCCGCGCATTTCCTTCAGGGCGCGGTGCTTACTGTGGCACTTCGTTCGCGATGCGCTTGATCGAAGAATACGACACATTACGATTCGATGAGCTCACAAATAAATCGCCGCGGTTACTGCATTTTGATTACACAGGATTATCGTCACATATCTCTTGCCCCACTTTATTGGATTTGATTAGATTATCTTACCCAGTGGCAGCCGACAATCGGTATTTATTAGCTATCGTGCGACGCGATTTCTTCATTTTAATAACTTTCTCAGAGCCAACATCACCATTGTGTCCCACATTCGCTTACGCTGTCTTCCGTCCTTTTTCTTAACATTCAATTTCTTTTCTCATGTAACCACATTTAAGCACGTCTGTCAACTTGCGTCCTCAAACGCTTTTTTTTTCTGCTCGCTAGTGCGCTCGTCACTTATCTGTTAGCTGAGTCATCGCACAGGTGCCCAAAAGTTTGCCATAGGCAATATTCGTTAGTTGCATCAAAATGTCGAGGCAGAAACCTGCCAAAGGACATCTCTTAGTAACTTTGTGCTGACTGTTTGCTGCAACGCTGGCGATGAAGTTTTGTAGGCTTCATGGCTTTGGATTCATCACAACAAATTGGGGTATGTTCAACGCGGTGGCAAAATCCAAACGGGGCTGAAGGCTTCCCCGCATAAACTTTATTAGATATATAAACCCAGCACCGGGATCATCGATGGCAGGCTGACCGTACAATATTCTAACCACGCCACGCGTGTCCAAAAGAGCTAGCACATGCTACCGGGTGTAAGTGGTTTGTTCGCGCACCCTTGTTTGTAGTTCTGCACATTCTTGGTGTTCGGTGAAAGGTGAACTGAACCGACGTACGAAAAGAGAGGAAAAACCTGTGCAGAAAAATTCTTGATGCCTATTCCTACAAAGTATTCTATCAGGTCCTGCCAACGGGGAGTCGTGTAGACAGCACTACACGATTTTAGAAACTCCCCGAATGATTATCGAACACGCCACAAGAAAATCACGAATAGAGCTAGGCTACCGATTGATGGTAAGACGACTGCACCGTCCGACATTCCCTTATTTAGGGAATGTCGGCGCTGCGCAAAAAAGGAGCGCTGCATATTTGGCCACAGTATGAATGTAGCGTAACTATTGCGCTTTTCTTTTTTGTTCCTTAAGGGCACCGGTTAAGGAAAAATTTAAAAACATGGCTTTTCTTTTTTTCTTTGCAATTTACGAAGTGTATCTCTTTACGCACTTTTTCAATATTCGCACTTTTCTTAGAAAGTTTTATTTGTGGCTGAAAAAACTGTTTTTGCCAAAGCAAGTAGTGGGTGAATACGCCCCTTTTACGAATGCGATACACAGCTTACTGCTCATTTTTCTAACAAAAAACTTCCTGCACGAAAACCACAACGCTTGTCTGGAATCAGCAATATATGAGAAATTGTCTCGCAACTGTTGCACTGCTGATTTTTCAGTCAATGCAATCCAAAGACGCAGTGCGATTTTTTTACGCGTTTGTGCTTCGGAGTGCGTGTATTCAAACGCATTTCTCCCTAGCTGCGGTCCTTGCAACATTGGATGCGGTTCTTTCTTTCTATCATAGTAGTATCGCGTTTTCCAACATTTTGAAGTCATTCGGACGCTGAAGTCTGGCCGCAGCACAATAAAATGGCGAAACGAAGTTGACCACAATCGACAATACAATGCGCAGACAGCTGCACCACAGCTCACAAAAGAGGCAAGGCAAGCAAGACGACAGGCTGAAAAGCGAAAAAAATGACCTACCATGATTACCAGACTGGCGGCTACTATAGATACGACTTGAACGGTGTTGGTGGCAATAAATGGGTGTTTTTTAGGTGTTTTCTTACTTTAAACTCAATTATCTAAAAACCAAGTTTTTTTATTACATAGGTACCATTATTTTCTGTTTCTTCCTGGATAACCAGTTGATTTTATTTCCAAGTCATCTGTATAAGTATAGGTAACTACTGTGCTAGAATTGAAAATGCGCACCTAACGGTTTTTGTGTTACAAATTTTGAAATATGCAAATAAAGCCTGAATTTAGGTATTAGTGTGAACGATTTCACCAAAAAAGCCATTGTAGTCTGATTTTATTAAATCAAGTACATTTGAAAGAGCGTGAAATTTAGAAGAAAATGATATATGCATTATACAGATACCTCTTTTAGCTGCTGAGAAAACGGTTCCTCACCATGGTCAGAATGCATGGGAAGCATAGGGCTTACCCTGTGGCCTTAAGAGTGATTAGAATGTCTCAGCGTACGGTTAAGCGCCAGCCGACGTTCAAGCCCGTCTTCGCTCGGCTAAAGATTCGGCGACACCGGTGAACCTGTTTCGGGCCGATCCTCAGCAACGCCTTCCTTCAGTTAACTGGGTCATACCGTCCGCTGTCTGTGCCTGCTCTTTAAGAGACCCTGCTTCCGTTCCGTCGATAGCTCAGTTGGTAGAGCGGTGGACTGTAGAGGCACCTCCAAGACAGGCATCCATAGGTCGCTGGTTCAAATCCGGCTCGACGGATATTTTTTTTTTCTTTGCGATGCAAATCAACTGAGTGTTTCTTGTGCCTTGTGATTGAGCAAGAAATGCTAACGTCGGTTCTCCTCATGCAAAAAGGCAAATATTCCCACGCTTGTCTTCTGCTTTGTGCAGCGAAACCAACGCCTCTATGTTCGCATCTGTCGAGCAAGCATGGCAATGTAAACCTTTAAAATTGCAGTAAATCGCACATGCATGACCACACCCGTCCACCCACTGATTTCAAATCGCTTGAGTACTGATTCACTGTACCACACGCGGCAACAAAACAGCTCCTATGGGCTGCGTCGTGTGGCACGTGGATGAAGTGTTTGGAAGTCCTAGCTACCGTTTTACAACTCTTGATTAGAGAATGTGCTGATTTAGTTTTCCTTTTTCTAAACATTCAGTGATGTTGCCTCGTCATGTCGCAGTTGTAGTTTTATCCTCATCTTACAGTCCATGAGGTTGTCGTCGTTGTTGCGTAGAAATAGACAGCACTGCACTAAGTAGGGCACTGAGGAAGGTCGACTATTCGGCTATATTGTTACCGGTTGTCTTTAAAGGAAGGCCCCTTTCAAATATATTAATTTGGAGGTGTTGAAAGAAGTCGCCCATCTAAAAACTCTGGCCGTGAATGCTTTCGGAGACGGAGGATTCGCTGAACACTGTGATGCGTTTTGTACAATATCTGTTCGAATGCGAAAAAAAATTGTCAGGATAAAATTTCATAATGCATAAAGCACCTTAAACACAGCGAACTATTAAGACTTAGCGCGCTTATGTGAACGTTACTTTACCCAAGGGGACAAACAAGCTGAAACCCTTTCTTGTGAGTGTATATAAAAGCGCCATATTGCAGTTCACCATAGCTGCGCACAACGGAGTGGCTACTTCGAATTTTTCACAAATGAGTATTGCGGCATTGTGAAGAAAAAAACACGAATGCAGAAAGGCTCACAATGATTTGTAACGCGTTTATCACTGGCACAAGAAAGCCGCGGAGGTGCTGGGTATCGATCCCAGTACCTCTCGCATGCTAAGCGAGCACTCCACCATCTGAGCTCCACCCCCGACAAGATTACGCGTTATCCGTGTCGCTACCGTATTGTCCTCTTTGCGTGAAACTAGGTCGAAGGAAAGCGAACGAGGGAGGTGAGGGCGGGGCGGGGCGGGGCGGGGCGACGACCGGTTGCCGCATAAATCTCGCTTCGCATAATAAAGAGATGGCCTATAGCTCGGAAGACGTCTTTTGGATTGCGGTGCGAATCAGAACATCGTCGTCGCACTGACGTAAACGGGCACGCTTGTATTCCATAAACAAGGAATTATATTTAACTTGATAGGCCGTTCAGTGACGCAGAAAAGCCGTCGTTGTGTCTGCGTAGGCGCCGGCATCGTTGGCGGAAACAATCATGCCGAACCACATCATTCCAAACCACCCCGATCTGCCAGGCCGTTCGCATGACGCAAGTCGTTAGTGAACAAAAATTTCATTTCTCATAGCAAGATCTGTCAGAAAAATCGCAAAGTACGATTTAGACACAACCTACAGACGTTATATCGTCGTATTGCATTTTGAATGTATCAGAAAAATATGTGATAAGCAGCCAGGGATCTTTGATTTCTATTGCATTCTACTCTAAATGCAAAGCTTAAACGTCTACCAAATATTTAACTTTGCTATGAAAGTGGTGCAAAAATCACAAGTGGCGTCCCTTGACGATGAAACAGCGTGCACGAATCGGTGTACTTTCACGTAACCAAACACCAGCGTAGGGGGAGTTCTTTTGCTTGGTTATAATAACTTATTGCCTAAAATTGTATCTTCAGTGCTTCTGCTAAGTTTAATGCAGAACCTGAGGACTCTGGTCGAGCTAAGGGGACACATTTCTACGATGCTATTTGCATAATCAGCTACAGCTAGCACAAGAGAGCAGTAATTGGAGATCGCATGGAGAGGCATTCGTCCTGCAGTGCAAAAAAATATACACTGATGATGATGATAATGATGATGATGACTTACATAACATGGTACCCGGTGAGCAAAACTATATGAACCATACGCTCAACGAAAAAATTCAGTTTGTTCGTAATGCAATCGCACAAACTATAAATTAATTAGTGCACTAGAAGGTTCGCAATACCATTTTAGTACTGCAGTGCATGATTTACATTCAACGGGCAATATCAAGATAGTCTATATCGCAGAATCTCGACTGTGTGTATTTTTACTCGCTGGAGTACGTCACACTTCTCGGTCTTGTTCATCATTTTAGGCGAAGGAACATTCTAAGGACCAAAAACTTAATTCAATACAGGGAAATGCAATGTTTGCATACGATTCATGCCCATTCATGCGAGCAAACCACTACCATTACTTAGTTGTCCATTAAATGAGAAAACACCACTTCCGCCTAACTTCCTCAATAAACTAAACGGCCAAATAGAAGATATGACTGTTTGGGTGAAAGCAATTGTGTACAAAGACCAAAGTCAATGAGCAAATTTCAACGAAGCCAGGAGTACAATCGGCAGTGCCTTTCCCGAGCTTAGTTTTCTTCTCGGTTACTTTACACTCACATCAATCTCTAAAGAAAGGCCAGTGTCACCATAGTTTAGAAAGACCAAACACTTACCCCCTTCCAAAGACCAAAGTTTGGCCTAACCGATGGCGCAAATAACTCCACCGCGGCTGCCTGCAGCAACATACTGTGTCATTCAGCAAACGAGTGCGCCATCCGAAAGAGCCTCCATTTTGTCCGAGTACTGGCAGCACGTATCAGGAGCTATTCACAGAACCGACACTCCCAATTCAAAACGACGGCAGATGATGGCGTCGTGCCCATTCAGACGCCATCATCTGCCGTCATTTTTATTGGTAGTGTCGGTTCCGTGAATAGCTCGATATCCGCTGCGTGCGACCGCGGTTTCGCCGCCTTGGTCACGCTCATACAGGTGTATATCTTGGGATGTTGGCGCGTGTTTGAGCGGATCATCCACTAGAATATAATTGTAGTCGAAGCAAAGGTCCATGGGAGGAATTGCAGATAGTTATAGTACTGATTCCAGATGTAAAAAGCCTGACGTCCTAAACTGCGGACTTAACTAGAACAGCATGGAAGCCAAAAAGGAAAATATATAGCTAGATCGACGCGACTGATGTGTTTTATTAATCGCTGTTCCACGAAAGTCAGTAAATCTGGAAATAAATTAGTGGACCTTTCACATGCAAATATCCGATTCACCTAAATCCTTTGTTCGTTACTGATGGAATATAGACTGCGCCGTGTTATATGCAACATGCGTGAAACAAGCTTAGGAGTGGAGAAAAGGTTAGCGCAGAAACTCCCCCGAGAGCTGGTTTCAGTGTCTTGTGCGTATAAGCATTCCCAGGTTTGGTTTGGTAAGCATTTCCATGCGGAATGGTTTCAGATGCGAAGCATCCTATGGTCGAGGCTATGTCACACCCTCCCTCCCTCCTTCCGCCGTGCGGCGCCCACACCCCTACTGCGCATGCGCACCCTCCTCCCCCTCCTCTCCTCTCCTTGTCTCATCACCTCTCCTCTCGGCATTCCACCTCTCCTCTCCGACGCTCCTTTCCTCTCCTGATTGCGCAGCGAATGGC
Organism: Dermacentor silvarum; assembly: GCF_013339745.2. NCBI lineage: Eukaryota > Metazoa > Arthropoda > Arachnida > Ixodida > Ixodidae > Dermacentor > Dermacentor silvarum. Next base: position 148,843,085 of record NC_051161.1, read on the forward strand.
AACACCTGCGGCTCCGCGCGCGATAATGCGAAGCAGCTTAGGTTAGAGGCGCGACGGTAGGCGCCCCAGAGGCACCGGCAACAGTCACCAACGCCGCCCGCGTTCGGTGCGAACGCGGGCAAAACGCCGACGGCGTCGACAACAGTTTTGCGCGTTGCTGGTGCTGCTGCATGTCCAAGTTTATACAACTGATAAAACTACCTTCAGTCGACCCCAGGGCTGCTTCGCATACTACTCAGGGTTCCCCTACGGGAAGATGGCGTAATTTTTTTGCATTAGAAGAAGCAAGAACATAACTGTTACTTTCTTGATCGTCAAGATTCATGAACACATGCTTTATTAGGTTCCTCGTAGACTCTGCATGTCATATAGACTGTGCTCGTGTGTCCCCCTTCACTGTGTCCGTTTCGATTGTGCGCGCTAAATAATTCACTATCAATTCTTACCAACTCGCCCAACTGTCAGTTCTGCATGCCATAATTACGCTATAACAGAGTGTACATTTTGTCCACGCTAAGTTTTATTCACCGTCCCATTTCGTGACATCTAATGCGGCATGTAATTGTCTTCATTGCGCACAGCCATATCGATGGTGGCTTTTTTCTTTGCTGTCATTGCGAACATCTTTCTACGCATTTGCCTGCTGTGGGTGGTGCATACTGTGACATTTCGTTCACGATGTGTTCGATCAAAGAATAGCGCATATTACGATTCCATGAGTCCAAAAATAAAGTGCCTATGTTCCTGCATTATGACTGCGCAAGTTATATATCTTTCGCCTACATTATTCGATTTAAGAATAGTTCCTGCCCCAATAGCAACCGACAACCGGTATTTTCTAGCTCGTACGACGCGTTTCCTTCATTTCACTAACTTTCTCAGAGCCTACGTTGATATTGTGCCCCGTACTCTCTTAGGCTTTCTTACGTACTTTTTCTCAACTTTCAATTTCTCGCCCCATGTAACGACACTTAAGCACGTTGGTCAACTTGCGTCCTCAATTTTTTCGCTACTCGCACGTGCGCTCGGCACTTACCTGTTAGATGATTCACCGCACAGGTGCCTAATAGTTTACTATCGGCAATAGTCGTTAGTTTGTACTCAGGCACTAAAGTGTCGTGACAGAAAGCTGCCAAATGATGTCTATTAGCAACGTTGTGCAGATTAGCAACTTTGCTGCCACTCTGGCACTGAAGTTTTGCAGGCCTCTTGATTTTGGATTTTTCACTACCAATTGGGGTATGTTCAGTGCGGTGGCTAAAACCAAACAGTGCGGAAGATTTCCAAATATAAATTATATTAGATATTTATACCCATAGCGGGGTTCATATGGCAGGCTGACAGTACAATAATCTAATTACGCGACGCGTGTCGAGAAGACTACCGGTTGTCAGTGGTACGCCCAGGTGGCCTTGCAGTTCTGTACATATTTAGGGCTCGGTGAAAGGTGAAATGAACCCACCTATCCAAATACAGTGAAGCCCGTTCAGAAAAATTCATGAAATATGTTCATACAGAGACTTCTCTCAAGTATACCCTACAAGGAGTCGTATAGACAGTGTAATATTCCACGTTTGTATAAACTCCCCAAGTGTTTATGGAACGCGACGAACGAAAATCACGAAGTTTAGCTAGGATAAACGGTAAGCCCACTGCAACGTCGGCGACATTCTTATTCAGAGAATGTCGTCTGTCCGCTAAACCGGCTCTACATATTTGGTCACAGTATAAATACAGCGTAATTAATGCGCTTTTTTTTCTCCCATAAATCTTGTGGGAATTTCTTAGCGTCCCGTTAAGTGTCGGCCGATGTTCAAGCCACTCTGCGCTTGGTAAAAATTTCGGCGGCACTGGTAAACCAGTTTGACGCCGAATCTTTCAGTTAACTGGGTCATACCGCTATCAGGAAGCGCCTGCTGTTTAAGAGGCGCTGTTGCCGTTCCGTCGATAGCTCAGTTGGTAGAGCGGTGGACTGTAGAGGCACCTTGAAGACAGGCATCCATAGGTCGCTGGTTCAAATCCGGCTCGACGGATATTTCTTTTTTTCTTTTTGTCATTCTCTAAGGGCCAAATCAACGGCGTATTACTTGTTCCTCGTGATGTAGCAAGAAATGCTAACGTCGGCTCTCTGCATAAGCAAAGGGTGATCGTTTTCTCCAAGCCAAACAAAATAAACAAGAATGATCTTCTTCAAGAACTCGGGTGCAGCACTCATTCTCACTAATTGAGCCAGACTGCTTTTTTGCGATACCATTATTCCCTGTCCGACTCACTCCTACCCACTCCACCCCCGTCGAAATGCGGCTGTCACGGTCGGGATTGAACTAGCGACCTCGAGCAAAGCCATGTCCGTCAAGTTACCGCGGCAGGCCGAGAAGTGTTGATTTGACGTGCGACAGCTTCTGTAGTGTCGGCTATACACTGCGGTGGTTTAATGTGGCTGTGTGTCTGCACGCCCTGCGTCGATTGTTCGCTTAACAAATTTGCATCGTGTTTATTTCTCAGAAATAGCAGAAGCGTATCGTACGGTGCCCACAAACGCTCATTTATGTATCTATGTATATATATATGTATATATATATATATATATTTATTTATTTATTTAGTTATTTATTTATGGTAACCTACCTTACAGGCCCCGATGGGGTATTCAGTAAGGGGGCTTAGTAGAAGTTATATAAGCAATAGGGGAAAAAATTCTACAACAACGCAGACAAGAAATAGTAAACAATGAAATCATGCTACAACAGAGCAGTAGGAACGCTATCGATAATACGATGCACAGAGGGGGAGGAGGGGGAGCGCTGTATAAATAAGTCAGCAACCTGTAACACAAAAAGGTAATGTCAACAGCGTACATATTAAGAAAAATTTGAATTAAAACACCACGTGAACATGTGTAGTTTCGCAGACAACCGAACAACCCCAGAAAACAATTCACTATACATGATGAGTAGGAAGATCAAGGGTTAGCTGGTGATATGAGCAATAAGTTACTGCCGAAATTTCACTCGCTTAGCTTTTTCGACTATGCTACCGAGAAGACTGTTACATTGCCGTCTGGCACGTGCAAGTGCAGGTGAGTTAAATGCGTCAGTATTGCCGTAAGCGCGGGTGAAGCTTAGGCTATTGTATAGTCTATGTGACGTGTGTGGTGACGTATCTAAGCCTAAAATATCTTGGTGAAACTGATACTACGTATTTCTGAAATGAGCACATGAGGGTTATGTCAGGGTGATTACATAACTGTGGTAGAGAAAGGGGGAGTTTACCTTGCGTTACGCTTGAGTGGTGATTATAAGTTTGGCAAATGAAGCGAGCAGCTCTATTTTGAGTTGCTTCTAACATGCTAGTTAGATAGTTTTGATAGGGGGACCAGGTCGACCAGGACAATTCGAGTTGTTGGCGGACCAACGTTTGGAAAGCAAGGTTACGAATTAGAGACGGCGAGTTACGAAGGTTTCGACATAACTACACTAATGACGTGTCTGCTTTGGCGCATACGTTAGCAATAGGGGGGTCCTGGAGAAGTTTGGAGAGAGGGTGATGCCGAGATACCTAAATGAAGATACCTCAGATAATCTGCTGCTTTTTATACTATACGAAAAGTTCGAATTTCAACGATTTCTACTGAAAGACATTACTTTATATTTAGCCGAGTTTAAATTCATTAGACGTTTGTCACACCAATCGTTTATTAGGTTGCGGTCATCTTAAAGAATCTGGTGTTCTCTGTTAATGGATTAATATATAATGCAATCATCAGCAAATATGCACGGGGAGGATGATGTGTTATTGGGCAGGTCGTTAATATATATAGGAAACAGTACGGAACCAAGTAAGGCCCCGTGTGGTACACCTGAGGAAACATTGGAATGGGACGCAGAGAAATTGTTAACGGCAGTGAATGGCTACCTGTTCGAATGAAAATTTCGTAGCCAAGATAGAGTCAGTGAATCCAGTTTTAATGCGGATAACTTTATAAAGAAGCGACATTGGGGTCAAATGATTTTGATAAATCAAGAAAGATGCAGTCCGTTTGTAAGTTTGAGTCCATGTAAAGGTGTAGATCCATCATTTATTCTAGTAGTTGCGTCTCACATGACAAACCTCTTGTGGTCCCATGCGGCTTACTGAAAATGAAGTTATTAGATTCCAGGTGATCATAAATTGGAGGCGATAATTTGTTCCATCATTTCACAACAGATGGACGTTATTGATAAGGGTCGATAGTTTCCAACTAGGTTTCTGTCACCGTTTTATATCTATAGCAATTATATGTACACTGCAAGCCAGATTTGTGCCGTCGGCGTCGCTTTCGCCGTGAGGTTCCTTGTGACGTCAACGGCGATGAAGTCACCGCGTGCCGTATGCTGTATGTGCAAGTGAAAGCAAGCGAGGGATGCGCGCTTTCACGGGGAGCGAACGCACGGCGGAGAGCAAACGCGCGTTCTGTGCCTTGCTCCTGAAGCGCTACATAATTAAACGTCTCTTTCCTCTATTACAATCACCACATATATAGAGCAAACGCAACTTCTTCCGTCACGCGAAAGGCCGTGGGCGGACGGGAGGGAGGGAGGGGAGGCGACGCTTAGCTGCGGCACCAAATGCCTATTTATATGAAAACGTTGCGAGGCGAGAAGGTTGTAAAGACTTCCGACGCTGCTCGACGAGTGTCCCGTTCAGATCTCGTCGAACACCTCCGAGCCACCCCCAGAGGCACCGGCAACAGTCACCCATGCGAATGCGGGCAAAACGCCAATGGCGTCGACAACAATTCTGCGCGTTGCTGGTGCTGCTGCACGTGCAAGTTTATACAGCTGATAAAACTACTATCCTAACTCCGTATACTTAAACATAGGTACTATTTTGGCGGTCTTCCAATCAATAGAAATCTGACCAGTTGTTAGCGACTGCTGGAAAATGTGAAATAGAATGTTGCTTGAAACAGAAACTGTATTTTTTAGTATTTTAGAATTTATGTTATCCATACCTGGTGAAGTGGATACTTTGAGGTTAATAATTAGGTGCGCGATACCATCAGTTGACATGTCTATAGCTGTCATATACTGGCACTCTAGATCCGTAACCTCAGGCAGATCATCTACGCTTTGCATCGTGAAAATGCATTTAAAAACTGAGGGACACTAGATGTCTGGAAGAGGAAAACCGTTAGCATTGTGCAGGGATATTGTTATTATCACGACTATTAGGAGATGAATGTTGCCAGGACCTCCTGGGGCTACATTTGAGCAGCGAGGGAAGGTCTATAGAAAAATATTTATCTTTTGCATCAGTTAGAGCTTTCCAGTGTTTTTTTGCGCAATTGCGCTTGTTATAATCGCTTAGTGTAGTTGCTGTAACTCCCGCAAAACGTAAAGGATCGTTAATGGTTATTTAGAGTAAATTGTGATCATTAAAACCGTCTAGATAGGTAACCTCCCCCGTAGTCTCTGGGGCGTGTGTAAGAATGAGGTTAACAGCCTAGTGCCTCGAGTCGGTTGGTGATATCTGGGATAAATTATAGCCTATGATTAGGTTGATGAAATCTGTTGAGAAACAACAGGATGAAGACAACTTCGGCCCGTCAATTCGAGTAAGGTTAAAGTCACTAAGAAGGTAATTGAGTTTAGTCGAACAAAGCTGTGATGTTTTTTCGATGCTAGATCGTAGTTCATTAGTGAAGCAATGACTGGAGTGAGGAGGGCGGTAACAAATACAAATCAAAAGCTTCGCAAAGTAGCTGAAACATACCGCCCACAGAACATCTAGATCAAAATTTGTGTTAACGATGAGTGTAGTGATTGTTTTTTTTTAATTGCGAAGGGCACCGCCGTGTGCTTTATCAGTGCGATCACATCGGTAGACATTATAGCTGTTCGCTAAGGAAACGATTTCATTGTCGGCATTACCAGGGTGAAGACAGGTTTCGGTAAGGGCAAGGATATCACATCACAGTCATGAAGGCAGGAGGCCAGGTGATCACGCTTCGACATTACACTTGGACTATTTGTGAATGATAATGATGAGTATAGACCAATCCGATGGGATTGTGGGGTCCTGGTATTTAGCTATCCATTCTGTTCCACACCTGAGCCATAAGTGACATCATATGTGTACGTTTTGTTACCAATGCGCAACCGATCCACCGAGAGTTTAAAGGGTTTATTGTGCGTCTTTGCATGCTTGATTATTTTTTTCACGCCTGTCGTGTAGCCAAAGGAAAGTCCTCCCGAATTTAAAAATTTGAGCGTTTTAGTTTTCGCCCAGAGACCCAGATTTCTTCTTTGTCCTTAAAATAAGTCAGCTTGAGGAACAGTGGTCCGAGGAGTTCCTAAGAAGCGATTCCTAAGAAGCGAGTACCACCACATCCAACTCCAAGCAGTCCAGAGGGCCCACGACATCGCAACGGGATTTCGCCTCCCGGTGCCATCGTGGGCGGAGCCACCGACTTGACCTGAGGGAGCCGTCGGCTCCCCCTGGCCAGTTTCTCAGGACCAATAAAAGTTCTTGTCACTGTCTCTGGCAGTGATGGGTCTGTGTTTTGTATCTGAGAACTTCTCTAGTCATTGGGTTCTGTCGAACTGCGCACTTGTTGCAGGGATAACGAGTTTCTCGTAGCAGAAAGCAGTTATTTTATTTTCTGTTGTCGCCCAATCTTCATTAGCGTCATCTTCTACGCCAAAGAACATTAGATTTGAACGACGCATTCTATTTTCGGTATCATTACATCTAGATGCGATCTTTTCCATCTGCTCAGAAAAGTGGCGCAATGAGTCGAATCACCTGAGGAAATTAACGCAGGTTTTGCCTCCAGAGCAAGAATTTTCGCATTTTGCAATTTATTTCTGTTGTCGGCATCCAACTGTTTGTTCCCCACGGTTAACTTGAGATCGACATGCAGAGTCGGGATCACTTCTTTAAGCTCACGCTCTGATTCAGAAGCAGCAGCGCGACAATGATTCACTCGATTTAGATCTTCAACTAGGCTAGCTTGGCCTTCCTCAAGCTTGCGTATTCCTTCCATGTTAGCGGCTTGCGTTTCCTGTAACCGACGTAATGTATCTAAGGCGGTGGCAAAGGAATCTGCCTCAGCCTTAGTATATAGACCCGGGTTTATTTCAACGCCACCAGACATCCCAAGCAACATTTCAAATAAGGCAGAGCACATGCCGCTTGAAAAAGTCAACGAGCACTTAGCACATGAACTAAATCCACAGGGCACGACACCTTGAGCAAGGAGTAGTTGGAAGACGCAGTACCATTAAAGTAACCGAAATGCAACAGCAGTGGACGTAAGTTTGCAGTCCTTGTAGCGCTGTAGTGCCCGAAATGAATGGAGGTCGGCCAGTTTCTAAATTCCGCGCCGGGGCCTGTACTGATGAATGAAGTAGTGGCGGATGCATGTTCCCACCTCCCTGGGCTGATTGTGTCTAGTGCAGACACTAACGTTTCCTTGGCCTCTCACGTCATCTTTCCTCTTTGCCGCCCTCTCTCTCTCTGTATAGGAACTGGGACAGTGGCGAGGCCGTTATGCACTCGTTTCGCGACTGCGTCGGTTCTACGCATTCTCTCTATCTTCTCTCCCCTCCACTCCACAGTTCTATCTATGTCCCCTCTGGGCTTGGACGGTAAAAAATTGGCCGCCATCCTGGCGTGCGAATGAGAATGTCCAGCGAAACTGGATCAAACACCAACATGGTCGAGCATTGTTTGACGCAGTTCTTCTGGGGTACTATTTTGTAGGAAATATAATTCTTTGTTATGCCTTATGGACATCATCACCCGACTGCCATTTGGTCGAAAATGACCGGGCCGCGCCAATTTTGTCTGTCAATCACGCAACGTCAGAATCCGCAGAAACCGACGACGTCAAAATGACGTGACGCACTCATTACGTGGAGCATAAGGCAGCGTTTTTTAGCACTGCCGAAGTAGGCCGTCGCAGAAAGCATAAAAAGTTGCTGCCTCCTGCGTTGGCTCTTCGCTGTCGCCGATCTAGACACGGAAAGCCAGACGACGCGTTTGACATGCCGGGCGACCATTTTTGACGGAATTTTCACCTCTCGAAGGAAACGGTGCGGTTGTTGTGCGAGAAACTGGCGGGGGAACAGGAAGCGGAGCGAGCGACGGGACTATCGCTGGAGTGGAAGGTATTGTGCGTAAGGTAGTGTGTATTAACTAAATAACAAGCACTCGAGTAAGTGTCTCTCTAATGATGAAAAAATCTAACCAATTAGGGCTAGCACTGTGAATTTTAAAAATGTTAATAAGTTGCAAGCACGCCACCAAGTACCTGCCATCAGCATAAGAAAACAACACGTATTAGTGCTACTACTGTGTCATTGGTAGCACCAATAAGTGTTCATTTCTTCAGCTTCTGGTGGGCCCTGAGTGGTACGCTTGTAATTCGGTTAACATTTTGTGTCGGGGTGGACATGCCCAACTCGTGCGCTTACTTACTAAGGTCTGCAACCTCTGAACCCTACCTTTGTTGAATGATGAAGTACCTTTCCTCAGTTGCCAACTTGCCTCTCGTCAGTGGAGTACTCAGTGCACCATTTCCATCATCATGCAGGTGGCAGCAGCAACCCCCTGGAGCCGTGGCTCCTAAAACAGGTTCCAGGCCATCCTTCTACGTAAACAGCCAAGGGGAAGTACAACGCAGCACATTCCAACATATGTTCCGTAGTGGAGAGGTGTATTGGGTTCTTTACGAGCCGTTTCCGCTGTCTGCTGCGGTACCGCACCCTCCTCTACGGGCTTGATCCTGTGGCCAACATTGCCGTGACATGTGCTGTGTTGCAGAACCTTCGGCTGTCTGAGGGCGACGTAGAAGACGATGATAAAGTGATGATGACAGCAGCAGCCGCAGTAGTAGCGAGCTTGACAGTAACGGCGACCCAATGGCTTATGGTCTGCCCTGAAACAGGGGGCTCGATTGAATTATTTGACAGGGCAGGCTTACCGAGACAGTGTAATCGGCATCTTCGGCACAACCCGTTCGCAGCACATGTATTACTTGAGGAGTGTGTGGCTGCATTTGCGACGTCAACAGCAGTGGGAGCCTTGATAGGTGCATACACGCTGTTGTAGTGTCAGCAAGATGTGGTGGCCTTGTGGTGCGAGGTTAGAAAAATAAAAATAAGAAATAGAGCTTTTCTTCTGCTCCTTCCATCTGGCCTCTTTCTCTCTTTCGATCGCCGACTCTCACTTTGTTGTAGTGGACCTAACCTCGGTCCCTGCAACCCACCCCAACAGCAAATAAAGTTTGTTTATTCTAAATGGTGAGTGAGGTGGCATCGTCATGTGGTCGTCGTCGTTTCATCCCCATCGTGAAGTCGTTGCCGTTGTCTTCGTTTTCATTGAACCGTTCTTATTCTGTCCTTGTTAGACGGCACTGCACTGAGTTGGGGGCTGAGTAAGGCCGGAAATTCGGCAATATTGTAACTAGTCGTCTTTAAACGGGATGTCCCTTTTAAAGATAATAAGTTGGGGGCATTAAACGAAGTCGCTGAAGGAAACACTCTGGCAGTAAATGCGTTCGGAGACAAAGGACTCGCTCAACTCTGTGGTGCACTATTACATTATGTAACTGCAGGCTTGAAAAAAAATGCTTGGTGGACCTTTTATAATATATAAAGCATCCTAAACACACTGAACTATTTGCACTGAGCGCGCATATGTGAGCATTAATTTTATCCAAGAGCGCCAAAAAGCAGAAAGCTTTTCCAGTTAGTGCATATAAAAGGAATTACCATTACCAAATCCTGACTGGGAGATTACCACTGTCCATCAAAACAAAAGTGTACAATGATTTCATTCTACCGGTGCTAACATATGAAGCAGAAACTTGGAGGATAACATGAAGCTCGAGAACAATTTGAGGACCAAAAAAAGAGCGATGGAACGAAAAATGTTAGGCCTAATGTTAAGAGACAGGAAGAGAGCGGTTCGGATCAGAGAAAAAATGGGGATAGCGGATATTCTAGTTGACATTAAGCGGAAAAGAGGAGCTGGTCAGGCCATGTAATGCGAAGGATGGATAACCGGTGGACCATTAGGGTTACTGAATGTATACCAACAGAAGGGAAACGCAGTCGAGGACGGCAGAAATCTAGGTGGAGTGATGAAGTTAGGAAATTCGCAGGGGCAAGTTCGAATTAGCTAGCGCAAAACAGGGTAATTGGAGATCGCAGGGAGAGGCCTTCGTCCTGCAGTGTACATAAATATAGGCGGATTATGATGGTGCATATAAAAGCATCAATTTGCATTTCATCCGAACTGCGCAAAACGGAGTGCCTACGTCGACTTTCTCACAACTCAGTACTGGGAGCGCTCTTTTCATGCCGAAAAATAAAAAAGTGGAGGTGCTGGGTATCGATCCCAGTACCTCTCGCATGCTAAGCGAGCGCTCTACCATCTGAGCTACACCCCCGACGCGATCGCTCGGTAACCGAGTCGCTAGCATATTGTGCTCTTCGCCTGAGACAAGGTCGAAGGAAATCGAACGAAAGAGGTGAAGGGAAGGTGGAGGCGACGACCGGTTGCCGCTGGAATCTCGCTTCGCATATTAAACGTCCTGTCTACCACTCGGAAGGCCTCTTCGGATTGCGGTGGATATGATGAGATTGTCTGTCACATTGGCGGAGTGTATAAATATGTCTCTTAATGACCAGAAGGACCTACCCTACCATCTGAGTACTTTTCTATACAATTGTCAAACTTGCTTTAGGGTCCCTCTAAAAGTGAATAAAGGGGCCCTGAACCACATTTATTTAAGTGGAGAAAGTCATTTGTTGACTTTCTCTCCGTGTTTGCTATCTTACTATCTTACTCGGTGTTTGCTACGGCCCCCCACGAGCAGACGCCGGTTTTCCTAATAAGCTCAACTGCGACCTAGATGTACTAATGAAAAAATGCACTGACGCCCAGATTTTACTCTTCGAAGACTTTAACTTCCCGCATATCAACTGGGATAGCTATGCACCTTCGTCACATAGTGAAACCGAAAATGATTTCCTCGAAGTATGCTTTAATTTCAACTTAACACAGCTAGTTTTAGAACCAGCCCGCGTGGTGCAGGACTCCGCCAGCATTGGAAATTAGCGACCATAAAGTAATTCACACAGTCTTTAACTTGAAGTTTCCAAAACGAGAATCATAGAATAAAATAATACGCTTATACGATAAACGCAACTTCAATGCTAATAACAACGAACTTATGTCTTTCTACCCCGATGTTACTGCTGAATTCCATAACCGCACACTTCAAGCAAATTGGTCAAACTTCCAACAAAAAATTGCTGATCTTGCTTCTAACCGCAGTCCAGTTATTCCAGCACGTACTAACAGTAATAAACTTGATTTCACAAAAAAATTACAACTCTAGAAAACAAAAAAAATTACTTTTCCGTTCCGCAAAGATAAGCCACTGTCCTGTGGCCTGGGGCAAATATTACAATGCAGAGAAAGCTTGTATCTCTGCTATAGGCCGCGAAAAGCACTCCCTATTCCATGAAAGCTTGCCTCGTGTACTAAGCAGTAACCCACAGAAATTATGGCAAGTTGTCAACCCCAAGCCACCGGACGCTATGATTATCGCCGACTATAACGATTTAGTGATACCCGAACACGAGAATACCGATGCATTTAACCTTGCGTTTTCATCGGTATTCACCCCTTAACCTGATGCTCCGCTACCGATACAATCATTGTCTGTGCAATCTGTTATGTCACCCATCGAATTAACTGAACATGGCATCCCTGTAACCTGCACCCCGACATCTTAAAATTTATTACTGAATTTCTCACTAACCGATCACACTCAGTACATATCAATGATTACACATCCGCGCCCCTCACGGTAACATCTGGCGTCCCACAAGGTAGCGTACTAGGCCCTCTGCATTTTCTTATTTATATTAACGGCCTTCCTCTCCACGTTTGCTCTCAAATCCGTATGTTCGCCGATGATTGTGTTCTATCGTATCATTACTAGCCACTTTGTTCACCACAATGTTTTACAAGATGATCTTAACAAAGTGCAAGACTAGTGCCACGACTGGCTAATGACCCTTAAGCCCAATAAATGTAAAGTAACGTGTTTCACTCGCCGGCATCAGCCCTTATACCTACCCTATAATATTACTAATACCACCTTAGAAAAAGTGGACACATTTAAATACCTCGGCGCCACCCTTTCATACGACTTATACTGGTCGGCTCATGCAACGCGCATTAATGCTTCCGCTAACCGACCACTAATTCCTGAAACGCCATCTGTCCGCCATGATACGCATCACGTTAAATTACTTGCGTTCAAGACACTCGTACGTCTGAAGCTCGAATACGTTTCCCCCATGTCGTCGCCGCCCGCAGGGGCGTCTGCGTCAGCAGGCGTTTGGTGTGTTGCGACACGGACCCGAGCACACGAGGGTTGGACCCTCCCGCGTCTAACCGTGCGCGGCTTAGCCGTGTCCGGGGAAAAGAGGATCCTGGGGGTTGAGCCAATGCTGAGTGCTTGGACCTTAAGGCCCCTTGGCGGAGGCAACACACCCCTTTGGCCTCGGCTTCACGTAGACGGCACCCCCGGACTGACCCACCCGGGGAAATCGGTGGTCGCCTTTTCCTATCCCCCTCTCCAACCTTTTGCTTTCCTGTCTCCTTTCTTTTACTCTCGTATCATCTCTTCTCTTCCGTCACTTCCTAATTTTCACAGGCGGCTTGGTTAACCTTGTGTATGTGCCCTCTCTTGGGTATCTTATATTGGGTTATAGCAGCAATGCACGGCTGGCGCCTGCAGCCTTACACGTCAAGTGCTGCAGCGTCCCTAGTTGGGCTCCGTGGTGGGTGGCCGCCATTGCCGCCGAAATAAATCAAACCAGTATGGGAACGCCTGCATTTCCCCGTTTACTTGATCGTCACCCTCACAAGAGGGGACGCACCGAAGAACTATTAAGCTTATTCAAACCAAGAGAAATTTCCCCCGTTACCAAGTAGTTCACAGTGAGAAGACCGAAAAACCAGCAAGAACCGTATCCCCTTTTCTAGTCGCAAAAGGCTTGACTGACGCCCTTGGCCCAGGTTACAAAGTCACCAAAATGGCGAGCGGGGACCTCCTGCTTGAGATCCGTGATAAAGAGCAGCACAATAAACTCAACAAGCTTGTGGCATTTGGAGACATTCCTGTTACCGTTTCACCTCACCGTTCTATGAATACCGCACGCGGAGTAGTTTCTGATGCAGATCTGATTGACATGCCCGAAACCGAACTATTGGAGGGCTGGAAAGAGCAAAATGTAACCCAACGTACAGCGTATCATTATCCGACGAGACAATAAAGAAATTCCTACAAAACACCTGATCCTGACCTTTGCCACTTGCGATCTGCCACAAACAATAGAAACCGGATACACTAAGATAGCTGTCAGACCATACATACCTAATCCAAGACGATGTTTCCAATGTCAAAGATTTGGCCATGGCTCGCAGAGCTGCCGTGGTAGACTTACATGCGCGAAATGTGGAGTCCAAGGTCATGCCTCAGATAACTGCGAAGCGACACCTCACTGTGTAAACTGTGATGGTGAACATCCAGCTTACTCCAGATCCTGTCCTAACTGGAAAAAATAAAAATAAAATATCACTCTCAAAGTGCGCGAGAACATCTCTTTCAAAGAAGCGCGTAAAAGGTGCTCACCATTCCACAGCACAACGTATGCCGATGCGACGCGTCAGGGGGCAGCGTCGCCCGGCCTCTGCCCCTTGTCCGGCCCGCGCACAGCGACGGTCGGCTGTGGCGCCCCCCCCCCGGTGGTGGCAGCAGTCCATCTTCC
>NC_051161.1:148857022-148921568 GCF_013339745.2 Dermacentor silvarum
ACTTTGGCCCGTGGCAATCGTAGCGCAGAAGCACAGGTACAAATGTTTAATCAATGGGACGGCATACGGTCTACCGTTTGTCATGATGTCAAACTAACAAGCACGAAAAGCGACAATTGTGTACCTTGCTGGTCCGTAGTTCATTTCGCGCCGGTTGCGTCACGTATTAAAATAAATTTCTTTTTAATCCAAACGATGAAAACTGTGCGCGCACACAGGGCGCGACATTTGCGATGTCTGAATTTTGCACTATTTCCCGCGCACTCCGTACGTGACCGGCCGGCGCACTGCGTTACCTCGATAAAGAAAATAGTTCCTCAAGGAAGCTAAGCAGAAAACTTTCATACTCTTGCAAACCGCAGAAATTGTTAAGAAATACCATTATATTACAAGATTTGTTAATAAATATTGCAATTTATGTGTATGAAAGCGTGGATTTGTATGCGTGTTTTTGTGTGAATGCGCGCTTGCGCTGTTGACTCTTTGGCGCATTCCGGAACTTTGTGCGTGCGGCGTATGTGTGCGGGTTGCGTGATGTGCTTACTGCGTTTTCTGTGTCCTTTGCCTCGCTGTGACATCTTTGGTATATCCCAACTTGTTGCTCACTCTTTATGGGCTACACGTTGCCTCGAAGATCACCATGATCGCCTCCGACGCAGCCACATCGAAGGTGAGTGAGTGTTTCGAATTCAACTTGCTCGTTCATTGCGAGGCTATCAGCAAAAGTGCGTACGGAGCCCGTGCGTGTCTTCCACGCGCCTCTGTGCTCGTTTTCATTACTAGTACTATCTATCCTTCCGTTGCGAGAATTGGTTGTGCAGCACTAGATTTCTGATATTGAACATGAAGTTTTGTCCTGATTTAACTTCACAGCGCGCTTGTGGCGACGTAAAGCAGCTATGTGGAGCCAGCTAAAACAGGGCATGTTGTGCGCGCCACGAATTTTGGTACGGTGTTCCAGCACCGATTAAAATTAGCCTTATTAATGAGCGCTCGGTGCTCTGCCGTTTTGGTGGGCAGCTATGTGGAGACAGCTAAAACAGGGCATGTTGTGCTCACCACGATTTTTGGTACGATGTTCCAGCACCGATTGAAATTAGCATTAATGAGCGCTCGTGCTTTGCCGTTTTGGTGGAAACAGTGCGACGTGAAATAGTCCGAACTGTACTGTAATCAAGTATATTTCGTTCGCGCAACGCCGTCCATTGACGTGCATCTACTAATCTACTACAGGGCGTGTCGGGATCGGCGAAAATATGCGCGGGGCGTTTTGCCGTTCGAATGTATTCTGCTGCGCTGTTCGCTTCAGGATCGAGTGCCCAGAGTCCGCTGACACGCCGTGCGGTAGACACGCGCTGTGGCGCGATAATAATAAAGAATTGCAAGGGCGTATATGTGATTCTATGTGATAGGTGAGATAAAAAAGGGCTGATGCCAGCGAATGCTGTGAAATCATCAGGTTATGTGTGGTTTGTTTTCGCCGGTACGCGCGCGGTGAACTTTTTTTTTTAACCATGATCTCCCTTCGACGCCATCGAGTGCTTCGCGCAAACGCCTTCGCGTGGGCGCTCTATATTCACGGAAAATGCAGATTCTGTGGGATTCTATGTTCTGCTTTAGCGGGATGAAACATTATAAATAATGTCATCGTGTGAAGTTTGAGCCTTTGGCCCTTCAGTCTCCGATTGATTTAACTAAGTTCGAAAATCGGTAAAGGAACGAGATGCTTGGGCATATTTGCCGTGTCGTCCCACTGTGCTTCCAGTGGCATGTAGGCGTTATCGACAAATGTCGAAAATTAGCAAGGCTTTTTATGACATAGAAGTAGACAGCTATGTGAAGAAGTTATTTTTGCTTTGAATTCACACACTAAAGAGGAGAGAGAATGAAAGTCGAGCGTATCCTGGTGAACTAAATGACGCTTTGACATAAGCTTGGAACAATAGTTTGTTGGTGGAGCAGTTCTGTGGAATACTTAGAGAGTAAGCAAACTGCAGTAGCAGCAGTTAGACGGGGAGTAAAAAAAGGCAACACTGGTTTTATGTGAACGAGCTACATTTAAGATGTCACCGCAACAGTTCAGTAGATGAGCAAAAATAATTTTAAAATTTAGGAGAGAAATTAAAAATAAATTATTTGCCCACCTCACACTGCCAGTGGCAAGAGTAGCCATGCTTTAACGTTTTCAATCAGTCATTTATATCCATCCATTTATGTCGGCCTAATTGTTCATGTAGATGTTTTGATTGTTGCTTTTGACTTATCGTGGCGTCACATTTTAATACTGACATCTGTTTTCAGAATCAAAATGAGCCGGGAGACGCCACAGCCGGAATGCGAAAGGTGAATTCTTTGGCCATTCATCCTCTAGCGTCACCATGATCAAATGCACTCTTGCCATGAGAATGTATTGCCAGGAGGTATTCTTAAGATTTAGTAAAAATGGTAGCATTAAGTGTCTCCTCTGCGATTTTGCATAGCCTTTGATTTGCGAGTCGATTAATTTATTTGATGTGGTGGGCAGTTGGCACACCCTGCCTTTGTACACATTCAGCTGAGTAGGTCTGGGACACAGCAAGTGAATCTGATGTGTAGTGGTAATCGCATTAACGTCGACAGTTATCTTCCTGTTTGAGCTGCTACTGCTGCTTGCCAACACAAGCAGCAGTTGCCCACGATGGCGTGAAAGAGGTTCATTGAAGAATGGCACATACTCTGAGTAACATACCCAGAGATCCAAGCAGGTCCATCAGATGGTTATTAACCCACTTCCCGTCAACATAGCAGCCCTACCCATTAGGCCATCGACCACCACGTGACACAAATTGGCTGGAAAATAGAGACAGACACCCGAAAGTATGTGAAGTATCCTAAAAGTTCTACTTGCATTAAAGGCTTCGATACCTTGGTTTACTTACTATTTTATTTTGTACTGGGTGAATCCTTGTTTTTCTGAAGCACATGGCATCCTGACAGCATAACAAGCTATGACATTAGTTTTAGTTGTTTTTATTAGTGACATTAGTTGACATTTTAGGTCTGGAGCAGGCAGTATTTCTGCGATTTATTTGGAGTGTGGCTGTTGTGTAAATGTGCTTAAAATCCTTAAACTACCTCACTAATATTTACCTAAACGTGCCATTTCACATAGGTAGGAGAAGTGCTCATTCAGATGATCCTGGCACAGCTTGCCATGGTGGACCAGGCAAGTTTGCAAGGGCCTTGATTCACCATGTGTTCACAAAGAAGAACCTCATGGGCCACTCACTTCTCGGAAACAACACCCGCAATAGGCAAAAACAGGCTCTTGGCCTTATCAGGGTCAACACTGTTATAGGCAAGTACCATATATCCTTTTTCCCGTTGCATTTTTGCATTCACATTTTGTACTTGGAATTACCAGCTTGCTATTAGCACAACAAATAACTTTCAAGTAGCCTGTGTCTCCAACTACGTGCTACAATAGCCTACTATTTGGAATGAATGTTCACTTGATCTCAAGTCTCTAACGCCTCCATACTAAAGTGCTAAATTTTAAAAGCAGCCTTAACTGCCAGAAGTTATTGGTGGCTCCAACTGACAAAGTTAGGTGTATTTACGCATTAGTTGCACTACTTGACTGTCATTGCAATGAATAGTTGCGATGAAGCAGCTACCAATCTGTGAAGCACGCTAGCAATCTGGTGGTATAGAGGTTGTGCTTAAGTAGCCTGAAAGTGTTGTTATAATTGTGGAGAAGCTATGCTCAAGTGCAGTTACTGCTCAACTCGAGGGACAACACTTCCACGAAATTTCAGCAATCAAATTGGCCCTCCAGATTCTGTAACGCAAAACATAGTGGTTTCACCTATTTCAACAGACCACATTGAATTAAAGTTGCTCCTGTCTTGAAGGAGGTCCATGTGGTGGCAGACAGTAGCCTTAGGTGGCAGACAGTAGCAGACAGTAGACAGGGAGCTTAAGTTACGGGGCATAATTGTTTGGTTGTTTCGATCAAAGCAACAATAGGAACAGTTGCCAACTTCGTTGTCAACATTGCTATGTTTAGCGATCTCCATTCATTCTAGGCACTCAACCTATTAAGATCCAATTTATCACATTGTATTCTAAGATGTGGAAAAAACAAAGGTATTTATTTGACTTTTCCTCACGTTCCCACAAAATGATCAGTACTCAACAGGCCCTTGGCAGCTACTATATAAAGCTTCTTACAGAACATGAAGCATGTCCACAGCTCCCACTCTGAAATTGTTGGAAATGTCTCCTGCTTTCTTCAAGGACGCACTTGCCTGTGTTCAGCGTTATTATAAACCAGTGGTCAAGTACTATGGGTTTAGCTTTATTAAAGATTGAATGAGCTTTGTAGGTGTTCATGTTTAACCCTTTGAGGATCACATATTTTCTGGAAATATGTCCCCCAATTTAAGCATTATATTTTTATTCTGGGTTGCTCTTCAGAGTGACCTTTCGAGAAAAAAAATGGGTAAATAATTTTTTAGGTCACAAAGTGACAAAGGTTTCTTAGTGTGCTCAGTTTTGCACCATGTTTATTGTAGCATGCAGGGCAAACTAGCATAATCACATTTTTAAAATGTAATGACACTCACAAAACATTAAACTAGTTGAATACTCCCAAACTACTGCAGTGATGGGCACCATAGAGTAAAGAGAAAGATCAGTTTTGTAAGAAGCCAAGGGGCAACAGCACAATCAGGATTTTTGTAGAAGTTGCCGAAGGTTACAGAATCTGTAATGTGATGCTTGGGGACACTTCATTCTTAAAAGGCATGCTTATTTATATGTTCTTTCGCCGCCTGATATTTATGGTGGTGACCACACGATTTGTTTCCGCCACTCTACATGCATGGCAGTGACCCTCAAAGGATTAGCAGAGTCAGTCCACTTGCATATTTGTCTTGTAAGACGGAGCATTTCTTCGTATTTCTTCTTCGCATTTATTTGTGTTAGTGTAACCAGGTTGGAGCGCAACTGCAGTAAATCCTCGTTATAAGCAGTAATTTCTTTTAAGTAGAGAGGCATAAGAATGGCTATCATAATGCGAGAAGTGCACTCCAGTAGCATATGAGCTCGTAAAACAAATTCAGATATACCATACTCAATTCTGGTCACATAACCGTATTGGGAGCAACTCCTGCAAGGAAAAGTGCAATAAAGTACTGCACATTTTGATTATGAATGTTGAGAGAACTGATTTTAGTTGTCAGTAGTCTACCATTAAGTTTTTTCACCAACAGTATGAAGTCTTTTTCCCCCATTTTGTTCCTAAGCAAGCAACGTTCACATCTTTCACGCCAAGGATATTCATGAAGTTATTCTGCCACAGTGAGCTTTTCCTGTTTTCCTTCTGCATATTGTACTAAGTGGAGTCCTCCGGCACCACTCCACTTTGAAAGCTGGTCATTCTCTAGAATTGAACTCGTGAAAACTTTGAATAAACAAAACAAATGAAACAGTTTCATTATAACAGGGCGTACTCTATGTCGCACTTTTGCATGTGGAACATTGATCTTAAACCTCATGCTGTTTTTCCTTTTTTACAGGCTTTACCTGTCACATGTTTCCTGGGACAAACAAGGCGTACATTAAGAACACTCTGGCCTCACTTCTCGCAAGGGACCTGAAGTGTCCAGAAGAGCCCATGTCTGTGGACAGTTCAAGTGTTGTGCACTACTTGCAGCCCTCAACATTTGTTTTTATTATTATGATGTTTCTAGTCACCTGAAAAGCCCAGGTTGGATGGTTCAGACACTACTGTGTTGTGATTAATAATTAATTGCACAAGTGTTGCGCTTTGTATTTTAGTACATTTTTACGTAAATTTTTAATATATTTCTACAAAAGCTAGTGTTTCTTGACTATTTTATTTCATAGGTATCTCGGGTCATTTCATGCCAAGACTGTTCCATGACGGCACACCATTTCGAGTTTGTTTGATAAAGTAAAAGTAGGCCCAGTGAGAAATTTTACAGAAAATTAGGTTTCATACGTACACCGGAAAGTGGAATCTGTGCTATTGTCAGAGTGGTTCTGTTTAAGAAAAACTACATATTAACATATGTTTGTAGAAATGGTTTATTTTGCTATTTCAAAACAGTAAGAATTAGGTGTTAAAGTTTGCTTAAATTCAGAGTGCAACAACATCCGGCAAGGCAGCGATGTGCTTTCTTTCATGAACACATGACATCTCATTTCTTGCAAATTCTTTCATTCTAACTAGTTTTGCGACACTCAAAAATTAAAAAAAAATTCCTCATGCCAGTTCCATTTAAGTCTTCCAGCAGGTAACTAATGGCCACGGTCTATCAGATGTAAATCTTTAGTCAAAGTGAATAAATCGCTTGGCATGTAATGACCTGCCCAGGAACCTAGTAATCATGGCAGAAAACGCAACTGGATCGTGCAACAAGCAATGCAGCACAATAAACTGCTTGCATGGCACAACTTATTGTAATTACTGTGTCATTTCAGAGGTAGATAACGTTTAGTAAAATGGGCACGCACCATTTAACCTATAAATAAGAGTTTCAGTGGGCTCATGCAAATTGTGCCATGATTATTATGTTACTGGCTACCAAATAGAGAAAGCAAGTACATTTTAAATGTTATTTACTGTAATGCTTGTATATTATTTATTTTCTATTTATTTCAATTTTGAGAAATGTTTTAATTTAGGGTCACGCAAACTTTACACCTCTCAGTATTCAATTTCATTATTGTATCAAGCTGCTGGCAGTGTGTAGATTGAGATAGGAATTTATTGATGTCAAGGCACACATGGCTGTACAGTTAACAAATGTTTGGCTTCAATAAACAATTCATCTAGAAAAAAATGCTTTTTTGTCCACATCAATTTTGAGCTGTTGATTTCGTGAAGGAGTATTGATTTTGTGTGTTAAGCCAATTCAAAAACTGGCATAATGGTTCTGCTAGCAGCTCTATAATATGTTTTATTACGGGCTATATCTAAAAGTGTGGTTTTCATCCCTGGGTGACCCAGGTCTGCAATACAGAAGTGCCTGCATTTAAGTTTAAATGGTGTTGGAATATTTAAATGGTGTTGCAATATTGACTAACATTGCACATTGGGCTTGTTGGTGTAACCCTAATGGAGGCAAAAGGCATAGCGCATCAAAAACAGGACACAAGAGGAAGAGCACAGACAACACACACGTTTACCGCTTAACGTGTGTGTTGTCTGTGTTCTTCCTCTTGTGTCTTGTTTCTGATACGCAGCGCCTTTTGCCTCCATCAAGCAATATTGATGTTTAACACATCCAATAATACTTCAATGGGGTTTCAATATTGATGTTCAACAATGCTTCAATAATATCTCAATGGGGTTTCGATATTGATGTTGAATACTGCTCCAATAACATTTCAATGGGGTTTCAATATTGACATTCAACACAGTTCCAACATTATGTCAATGGGGTTTCAATATTGGCATTCAACATATTTCAAAATGTCTCAATAGGTTTTCAATATTGACATTCAACACATCTTCAACAGTTCTTCAATGGGCTTTCAATATTGGCATTCAACATGTTTTCAACAATCTATCAATAACTTCTCAAATTGAACGGACCCAATGATGTTTAAACAAAATGTCGCGGGCCAATTTTCAACACCTGTCAACAATTTTCTGAATAATGTTTCAACAAAGCCTCAATGTGCTTTCAATGCTATTTGTTGATTGTGATGGGAAACGACAACGACAAACTCGCCGGTTTCCAGTTGGGCCCAGGATCCTTTAATAATGACACGGCAGACGGGAGCTTGCTACACGAAGCACAGACTTTAAACAGACACGCTAACAGGATACAGACGATTTACATACACATGTACGCGGCCTATATAGTTCGGAAGTTGTCCTTCCATATAAAGCACGTGCCTAGCACTCATGCTTCAACACTCGCCCATGTGCATCGTCGTTGCGGTGACCGTGACGGTGGTTGTGACGGTGGAGCGTCGTTGTGGCTACGTCGCTGCTGTCGCGCCGCACGTTGTCGCGACGCGGAAGCAAGAGGAAAACAGCAGGCCGGTAGAACACCAGGCCACTGCTGTAGCTGGCCAGTAACGCCTGGCCTGTAACGCCTCGGCCGCTAAAACGGCACGCTCGGTCGGCGGACAGGTAGCTCAGGCGCCCTGGTGGCCAGCAGGAAGCACTGCACCAGGCCGCTATCACAGCAGGCCGCTGGTACACAGGAGAGCAGAGCCACGAGCGGGATCCACGACCAGGTCCGCACGGTAGCAGGACGCCCGGTCGCCAGTCCTCGGGCTCGCTCAGCAGGCTGGTAGCTGGTAGCTCAGGCGTCCCGGTCCAAGCAGGAAGCACTGCACCAGGCCGCTATCACAGCAGGCCGCTGGCGCGCAGGAAAGCCCAGCCACGAACTGGATCTCCGACCAGGTCCGCACGGTAGCTGGACACCCGGTCGCCGGTACCCGAGCCTGGAGCCGCCGTTTTGCGAGCTTGCGTTCGAGGCTGCCGCTCGCTCTCACGCTCTGCGTGCTCTCGTGCTCTCACGCTGCTTCCTTTTTTGTTCATGGCACGTGGTGGTCTTTTTCCATTGTCATCATCAGCAATCCTCTTCTTGGTGCTGCCATACAATCACCATCACTTCAAGCTGGCTTGTCACGCACTTTGTCTTGGCACCGCACGCCACTATCCACATCATCACAAGGGCCCCCCCCCCACTTAAGATAGTTGCCCGCAACTATTCTAAACAACACAGGAGGAGGGGTGCATGAGTGCAGGCACGTGGGAATAGTTCAAGAAAAGTTCATGGTTTTCAAACAATTCATGTTTACACACTGATGACAAAACACGTGGAAACTTCGGAACACAAGCCAAAGTTCTCACAAGAAAATCGAAAGTTCTAACACAATTCAAAGTTCTAATAAAAAACACTGCAGTACTGTGCGCGACAATCACGATGGCACAAAGTAACAGTGTCCAAGAAACAAGAAAAACCATTCATATCATTGTCAGAGTCCGGATTAGAGCATGCCGGTGCAGGTATACTGAATTATGTTACCCGCTCCCAAATTAACCGAACCGCGGATGTCTCAATCCTACGTACCGGTCTTTCATGTGTTAACCGCGCACGCCAAGCAACGCCAGATGTGCTGCGTCGTGTGAGGTCAGCCACTCCTATGTGCCTGGTATATGCTTGCACAAAACGATTGTCTGGTATCCCTAATCTTGTTGGGATGTCAGAATGCAAATGAGCTGTTGAATTCCCTGAGTTAACTTTCTCATGATTCAGTGGAATGTTCGGGACATTTGTCTGCTCGTCTCCGTTCACATTTGATGGTGAGTAAATAAGCGCTTCATTATGTCTTACAGGCGATTTATTGTTATGCCTTCGGTTCACCTCACATGTTGAATTTATCATAAGCTGTTGAGATAGGCTGCTCACGCTTACATCATGTACCACTGGGGTCATTGACTGGATAGTTGGCATTTCCTTAGAACTCATGGATGAGTCCACTCTCCTAGATTGAGAAAGATTGGCTGCGTGACTTTGCTGGTAATCTCTATTACTGATTATAAATGAGTACAAAGTGGCTTCTTGTTTTGTGTCATGGAGGACGGGGCTCACATGAACTTTCGTTTGCGGAGCAGCCTCCTCGATTGAAGTGCATGGTTCCAACAAACAACCAGTGCCTAAAGACTTCATTGATAGTGAGTCAAAATTCCATTCTTGCGATTTATCTTTGTGGCTTAGGGCAGTTCTTGCATTAGCTTTTTGAACATTGCGAGCTTCGTGATCATGGAAAACATATAATGCTTGCTCACGCGTCAAGCAACCTTGAGCCACCTCATCGCCCGTTTTCAAACCTAAAGACTTGGTTGCGGGAGGCGGTGAATACAAGGCCATCACCCCATCTACAGCTTCACCGTCGGATGGAGTCATGCTGCCGAAAGTCGTAGCGCTTGTGAGCGCTTCACGAGCTGCGATCTGCAATTTGAGAACGCATAGCTCATCTTCATGACGCACTCGCTTAGCTTGAAGCTGCACTGCATGACGAGCTTTTTCCATTTCCCTTTCAGCAGCACGCCTCTCGCACTCCAATAATCGCTGATGTTCCACCCAGTCTCTTAACTCCGCTTTCTCTAGTCCCATGCTCTCGCCTAGCTCGATTAGTTCTTTTATACGCATTGCCTTTCTGTCCTTGTTTGCAAGCTTACAACCTGCCTCGTCCTCTCCAGTGGCTACGCGTTCGAACCTCTGGAGATTCGCGTGGAGGTCATCACGTCGTTCGTCGAACAGTGGCAGTAACTTCTGGGGGTTGAAGCAGGGTAGCTTTGGTGACGATACGGGCGCGGCTGGGGCGGATATCTCGCTCTGCGCTCCTTCTTGGAGTTTGAGCTTCAGCTGCAAAATTTGTCGCTGCCTTTCGTCGGCTAACCGCTGACTTTCTGCTGCTGCTTTGGCTGCCTCTAGCTCAGCTGCTCGTTCGTCCCTCTGCCTAGCCTGTTCTTTTTCAATCCATTCGCAAAGTTCTGCGCAAGACAAGCCTAACTGTGCTGCAGTGGCGGCTAACTTGTCTAAATCCATATCGGACGTCTAGTGCTGCGTGTATACACCCGAATGCCGGTCTCCGCGTTTGGGATGTTACTGGCGGATCCTGGCAAGCTCGCCAGATTGTGATGGGGAAACACAACGACAAACTTGCCGGTGTTTCCAGTTGGGCCCAGGATCCTTTAATAATGACACGGCAGACGGGAGCTTGCTACACGAAACACAGACTTTAAACAGACACGCTAACAGGATACAGACGATTTACATACACATGTACGTGGCCTATATAGTTCGGAAGTTATCCTTCCATATAAAGCACGTGCCTAGCACTCATGCTTCAACACTCGCCCATGTGCATCGTCGTTGCGGTGCCCGTGACGGTGGTTGTGACGGTGGAGCGTCGTTGTGGCTACGTTGCTGCTGTCGCGCCGCACGTTGTCGCGACGCGGAAGCAAGAGGAAAACAGCAGGCCGGTAGAACACCAGGCCACTGCTGTAGCTGGCCAGTAACGCCTGGCCTGTAACGCCTCGGCCGCTAAAACGGCACGCTCGGTCGGCGGACAGGTAGCTCAGGCGCCCCGGTGGCCAGCAGGAAGCACTGCACCAGGCCGCTATCACAGCAGGCCGCTGGTACACAGGAGAGCAGAGCCACGAGCGGGATCCACGACCAGGTCCGCACGGTAGCAGGACGCCTGGTCGCCAGTCCTCGGGCTCGCTCAGCAGGCTGGTAGCTGGTAGCTCAGGCGTCCCGGTCCAAGCAGGAAGCACTGCACCAGGCCGCTATCACAGCAGGCCGCTGGCGCGCAGGAAAGCCCAGCCACGAACTGGATCTCCGACCAGGTCCGCACGGTAGCTGGACACCCGGTCGCCGGTACCCGAGCCTGGAGCCGCCCTTTTGCGAGCTTGCGTTCGAGGCTGCCGCTCGCTCTCACGCTCTGCGTGCTCTCGTGCTCTCACGCTGCTTCCTTTTTTTTTCATGGCACGTGGTGGTCTTTTTCCATTGTCATCATCAGCAATCCTCTTCTTGGTGCTGCCATACAATCACCATCACTTCAAGCTGGCTTGTCACGCACTTTGTCTTGGCACCGCACGCCACTATCCACATCATCACATTGACATTGACCAATGACTTTTCAACAACATTTCAACAATTTTTTTTGTAAGGGGTGGCTCATGCGCTAGTCTAAGACGATGGGGCGGACTAGTCTAAACGATGGGGCGATGGGGCTGAAACGCACTACTTGGCCATCGTTCCGGGCTTAAACAAGACGCCGGCGTCCTTGCTCTTTGACGAACATGGCAAAGACGCTCAATATAATATTGATAGTATATAAATTCACTATAGCAATTTTCAATAGAGAAGACCTACCATAGTCACAGCTTCGCTGGCTTACATCCCCACCGTGGTGAACGGGCTCTGAGTTTTTTTCGCGTCCGTGCATCAACAATAAAAGAAGGTGAGCGTAGGTAGACCCACGGAGGAGGTTAAGGAGGCTTCAAGCATTCTGCCCCTAACAATAATAATAATAAATATTGTGACAGGCTTATGAAGAAGACGTGCAAGATTACACAGAAGAAGACGACGCTGTTACCTTGGCGAACTAACTACCATATTGTCAGCCGCTAATTATTGTAAAAATCCTGTAAGTATATTTCCTACTTCTTTTACTCCATAACATTTTTTTGGTGGAGTTGCGGGGAAAAAGAAGCAAAAAATATATTTAGGTGTATATAAGAAATGAAATAAGTAAATCAAGTTGCATTATCTCGAGTCGATGGGTATTCTTATATTACAGCCAATGTGTTGGGAACAGCACATTAGCTCACGAGCAGGAGGTGTTGCCATACAGGCGAAGGACAAAATGTCAAGGACAAAATGTGCAACTATGCATCCTTGACTCTGAAGAGAACAATGCCACCTACTGTGGCATTGGGTCTGTGCCGTTCACCACAGCGATCGATCTGCATGATTTTAAAGCTAACGATTGGGTAGGTATCAGGCCTCTGCGTACTAAACGAGCGCGGAAGGAAGCGCAGGGGCGGAGCCGTTGTCGTCATCATCGTTAGGCTGTCGTGATTCCGTTGTCATCGGACCGTCTTGGTCATACTGCCTTCGTCGTCGCGTCATCATCTTTCCATTTTAGCGGCATTTTTATCCTTCCGTTGCACGCCGCCGCGATTTTCGACCAGCGACCGCAAACTAAGTAAGGCGATGTGGACCAAACGGAGAACCCGCCACCACAATCTTCATGCGGTTATCTATTTTCACTGTGCTGGCTCGCCCCATCGAAACCCTCTCCACTAAAGCGGGCTCCGCGCCTTTTGTCAGCCAATTAGATAAGAAAAACCGTTGAGTGTAGACAATGTTATTGGTTCTGAAAGCAAACAAAGGTGACCTCCTGTAAACGAGGAGACTGTTTGATTGGGTTGTTCAGACCACGCGGCGGGTCACCCCCCGATGCTTGCGTCGGTGGTTACGTAAATTTGACGTCAGGAGTTCGGAATGAAAAAAGTTTGGAATAATTTTACATTATAGCACCCCTGTATGAGCAAGACCAAGGCAGCGAAACCGCCATCGCACGCAGCAGCTATCTTCAAGAGGAAAACATTTTTACCCATCAACGCTATGATCTGTCGACATTTTAACATGGGCATGTCGGTTCAGTGAATATCTCCTTAGAAGGGCCGCCGGTACTCGGAGAAAAATGGAGGCTCTTTTGGATGGCGTACTCGTTTGCTGAATGACACAGTATCAAAGCGAAGCTTTCTATGTTTCACTGATTGGGCCGTGAGCGCCAGAAGCGCATTGCAGGAAAGCCAACTTACACAATGAACTATCTGCGCACACAATCAAACAATGGTGCACGACATACGTGTCGTAGAAAAGTACAGTTAAAATTCGCAATTGTACCAATGAGAACAACGGAAACTACAACGCCACGCTACCCAGACGAACTGTATATATCTGCATTGCATTATGCACGTCACGCAATGTATTACCGCCCGTCACCCGTTCTTGGGTAGGCCGCGGGTGCAGCGCACGGCACAATATGCTGCCGTAGGGGAACGCGGGCGTTAGCGCGATCGTGCCTGTAAGTCTAATCTCGTGTATCGGCACTGGCAGAGCCTCTGAGAGTGTACAACAGTGATCAAAAGGCAATACTGTGCAAGTGTAGAGTCGTCCATGAAAGTGTGAGTGTGTGCGTGTAATCAATAGCTACATGATATAAAATAAATGCTATGCAACTTAACGAAATGTGTCTTCATTCAATTTCAACGTTCAAGAAATACAATCCTAAACAAGCAATCAAATCACATATGCATCGCATCGGGTCACTCAGCATTTCTTGGGTTCATTTCCTGGTCGTTGGCTTTGGACTTCTATTTTAATTCAGTTAGCATGGGAGAAAGGTTCGCGTTCAACCATCTTAGAAAAAAAAGGCTTTCATTTATTTTGCTGCAGGCGGCCGCGGTAGTGTTATTGACGCCATAGGTTAGGCCTACCTGCGGTCTTTGCATGGAAGTAAGTGTTTGGTCTTTCAAAAGTATGGTTGCGCTGAAATTTTCATAGAGAATGATGTGAGTGTAAAGTAATTGAGAAGGAAACTAAGCTCGGGAAAGGCACTGCAGATTGTGCTCCTGGCTTTGTTTAAATTTGCCCATTGATTCGTATTTCGGTGGTTGTACGCTGTTGCTTTCTAGCCAACGGTGATATCTTGACTTTGGTAGTTTAGTTTATTGAGGAAGTTTGGCGCAAGTGGTGTTTACGGCTTTAATGGAAAACTAAGCAATGGTAGTGGTTGGTTTGCATGAATGGGCAGGAAGCGCATGCAAACATTGCAATTCCCTGTATTGTAAAAAATTTTTGATCACGAAAATTTTCCTTCGCAGAAAATGATGAATAAGACTGACAAGTGTGACACACTGCCCCGAGCAAAATATACAGAGCAAAAATTCTGCGATTTAACCGATCTCTATATCCACATTTGAATGTAACTGATACACTGCAGTACTAAATTGGTCTTGCGAACCTTCAATAGTCCACTAATCAATTTCAGTTTGTGCGATTGTATTACGATCAAACTGAGTTTTTTCGTTGATTCTGTGGTCCATATTGTTTTGCTCACGGGCTGCCATGTTATGTAAATCATCATCATCATCATCAGCCCATATTTATGTCCACTGTAGGACGAAGGCCCCTCCATGCGATCTCCAATTACCCCTGTCTTGAGCTAGCTGATTATGTAAATAGCATCGAATAAATCTGTCACCTTAGCTATCAGGTTCAGCAGTGAAAACGTCGGTTGGGTCTCCTGTTGTTGTCGCGGTGTCTTCCCTTGACCACACATTTGTCTCTTCTTTATGCACTAGGTTGGCCAGAGTCTAGCTGCCTGCCCTACCAGTTTATCTTTAGCTAATAGGAGAGTGAGGGTGTTCAACCGTTCGCAATGAATGACTTAATGACAGGTGGTGGCTGCAATAATGTGATTGTGGCTGGCTTGAGCGCGACCCCAACTAAAATAAAGAACCACGGAGCTAAGCACAATCCGTGCCCCGCGGCATATTCGTGGCAGAACCAATTAAATTGAGCGAAAATATTCCGTGCAATTTATCCAGTTAGGCATTTATCCAGTAAGTAAATCAGTTACAACTGTTTTAACTAAAACTTGCATTTCTTAACCACTACCTAGAAGCACACAAAATCTCCGGGAAGAAGTTTTTTTCATATGTATCTGTTGGGGGGGGGGGGGGGGAGGGGAGCTGGCAGTTTCGTGACTAAAGTTGTCTAACGCGAAACGAAAGCGCAGGGCTGCTTCCAGCTTGCTAGTTTTTTTAGGATTCCATGTGTCATTCAAGTTAAATGTAGCAAGAAAATTGTGACGTTGCGCTGCTAGCACATTCCAACCAGCCCAAGTCAAGGCTATATGAGTTAGTGTCGTTATACCACACGTTTGTATTAGGCAGTAAATATTTGTTGATATTACAGAAATGTTTAGAGAAAGCAGAAGTGGTTCACTATTCCGATCTTGCACAGTCATTTGGGTGGACACCGACATTATCGCCTGTTTATCTCCACTTCAAAACGAAATAATATCTACAATATATATGAAAGAAATTACTCTCTGATGGAAAGAAATTTAGCGGAAGCACTGAAAATTCAATTTCAGGCAATACGTTAATATCACCAAGGAAAAGAACTCTCCCTGCGCTGGTGTTTGGTTACATGACACTACACTGATTCGTTGACACTGTTTCGTCATCAAGGGATGCCACATGTGATTGTTGCATCACTTTCAGAGCGAAGATAAAAATATAAATCCTTGTTTGTGGAATATAAGCATGCCCGTTTGCGTCAAAGTGACAGACGATGTTCTTATTCCCACTGCAATCCAAAGACGTGCTCCGAGCGGTAGACAGTTCCTTTAATATGCGAAGCGAGACTCTTGCGCCAGCCGGTCGTCGCCCCGCCCTCACCTCTGTCCTTCGCTTTCCTTCGACCTAGTTTCACGCGAAGAGGACAATACGGTAGCGACTTGGATACCGAGGTGCCGTGGCGGGGGTGTAGCTCAGATGGTAGAGCGCTCGCTTAGCATGCGAGAGGTACTGGGATCGATACCCAGCACCTCCACGACTTTTTTTTTCTTCTCAAATGCAATAAGAGCACGAAAGAGTTGTGAGCATTTCTGTATATTTATTTTTAATACCGCCGCTTTATTCAGTTGTGAGGAAGTCGATGTAGGCACTCCGTTTTGCGCAGTCCGCGTGAAATGCAAAATGGCGCTTTTATATGGACTCACAGAAAATCTTTCTGCTCTTTTTGTGCGTTTTGATAAAAGTAGTGTTCACATAAGCCCGGTTATGCAAATAGTTTGTTGTGTTTATGATGCTTTATGCACTATGAAAGTTCATCTAGACATTGTTTTCAAGACGCCGGGCACATATTGTAAAAACGCATCACAGAGATGAGCGAATCCTTCGTCTCCGAATGCATTAACTGCCAGAGGATTTACTTCGGCGACTTCGTTGAATGCCCCCAATTTATTCTTTTTAAAAGGGACCACCCTTTTAAAGAAGATCGCTTACCAAATAGCCACACTGGTAACCATACTCAGCGCCCAAGTTATTGCAGGGCTGCCTAACTCGACGCAACAACGACGATATAATAACAACGGTTCATTGAAAACGAAGACCATGGCAAGTACTTCACGATGGGGAGGAAACGACGACGGCGACATGACGACCGAATATGAATAACTATTTAGGCAATACAAACTTTATTCTCTGGTGGTGGTGGCAGGTTAGGTCCGGTACAACAACGTGTGAGTCGGCGAGGGAAAAGACCTGAGAACCGTTCGGGCGGGTGGACGGAGCAGGAGAAAAGCAATTTTTATTTTTCTTCTAACATTGCAGCTCCCAGTCCGAGGCATGAGACACGCGCGCAGAAACGCGCCACATATATAAAAGGCAGACAGACAACGAACTTTATTTTAAGTCCTGAGGAGCGACTCCGAGACCCCCTTGCGGTGGAGGAGCTACCGCGGGCCGCCCACGTTGGGACGGGCAGGCCGTGTCTGACCGCCGCGTCACGGGCCCTCTGCACAGCCCGTAGCTGAGCGGCGAGGTCGGAGCTCTTGAGAGCCTCCACGCACTCTTCTTCCGTGGTGAGATTATCATGGTCCCGTAACGCTGGACACAGCCAGAGCATGTGTTCTAAAGTACAGAAGGGATCGCCGTAATCCGGACTATCTGGCTCGAACGAGTGCGCGTAGCTGCGGACACTGGCTAGGCTGGGATAGGACCCGGTCTGCAGCATGCGAAGGGTGGAAGACTGAGGACTTGAGAGCTTGGCGTGGGGCGGAGGATAGACTCTCCTGCCGATCTGATAGTGCTTTGAAATCTCGTTAAACGTGTGGAGCGAATCCTTGTGGAGCCCCACGTGCGCGCCCTCGAGCGTCGTTTCCCCAGCGTGGAGGGTGAGTTCGAGCGTTCGGGCGTGGGCCAACTCGTTGGCGTTGGGAACGACGGGGCAGACCTGAGGCCCCATGTGGGTCGCTAACCAAGTGATGATGGGGGGGGGGACGCTCCTGCCGCAAAGCAGGGAGGCCGCTTCCCTCGAGACCGAACCCGGGGCGAAGGCCCTGACCACCACTCGGGAATCCGTGTAGGCCTGCAGCCTGCTCTCGTCCCGGAGGGTGAGGACCACCGCGGCCTGCTCTGCCAGTGCCGGAGACGAGCCCCGCACCGAGGCGGCGTTAAGGAGGTTGCCCCTGTGATCTACCACGGCCTCCACGAATCAGTCGGATGAACCGTATTGGGCGGCGTCGACGAACACTACGGATCGCGGTTCGCCAGGGACGAATCTGTGAAGTGCGGCCGCCCGGACCCTGCGTCTGCCTACATTGTGTTACGGGTGCACGTTGAGCGGGAACGGCGAGAGCGTGATGGCCTCCCGCGTCTCCGCGTCGAGCGCGCACCCCTCTCCCTGGCGGCAGTGGGATTGCAGCCCAGCGCTTCCAAGATCCGCCTCCCCGCAGGCGAGGGAGAGAGCCTGACAATCTCGGCCGTCTGCTGTGCCTCGATAACCTGGTCGAGAGTGTTGTGGACTCCTAGGTGCATGAGCTTTTCTGTGCTGGTGGCCATGGGGATGCCGAGCACCTTTCTCATGCTCTTCCGCATCAGCGCTTCGAGCTTTGCCCTCTAGTATCCGTGCCAGCGATACGCGGTGGCCACGTACATGATGTGGCTAATTAGGAAGGCGTGGTACAACCTGAGGAGGTTGCCCTACCCCAGACTTCCGCGACTGTTGGAGACCCTAGTGATGAGCCTGACCATGTTGTCCGTTTTGGTTGCGATACGAGTGATCGTCTGCCCATTACAACCATTTGCCTCGATGAGCATACCGAGTACGCGGATGACCTCCACCCTCGGAATGACCTGCCCGATGGCCGTGCGAATGGAGATGTCAACCTTCTCGAGAGGCACCTGATCCTTGGGAATGCGCCCCTTCCGGGTCGGTCGATAAAAAAGGAGTTCGGACTCGGACGGGGAGAGCCGGAGCCCCGTGCCCTCCAAGAAATCCTCCGTGCAGCTCAGGGCCGCCTCTAGGGATTCCTCGACTCTAACTTCACTGCCGCCATCGCACCACACCGTGATGTCGTCGGCGTAAAGAGCGTGATTAACGCCGTCCACCTCGGACAGACGGGCAGAGAGACCGCGCGTGGCGACGTTGAAGAGAAGTGGCGAGATGACCGACACCTGAGGGGTGCCCCTTGTCCCCAGCTCGAAGGGATCAGACTTTACCTCGCCCTCCTTGGGAGTGGCGCGCCTGCCCCGAAGAAACGAAGTGACGAACCCGTGAAACTTGGATCCAAGGTCCATGTCCGTAACGGAATCGAGGATGTGCCTATCGGAAATATTATCAAAGGCCGTTTCAAGATTCAGCGCTAGGATACCCCTAACGTCTCTGGTATCCCTATCGATGATCTGGTGTTTAATGAGTTTCATGACGTCCTGAGATGACAGGGACGGACGACAGCCCACCATGTTGTAGGGGAAGAGTTCGCGTTCCTCGACGTACCTAGATATCCGGCTGTGAATGACGTGTTCCGTGACCTTTCCCACGCACGAACTGAGCGAGATTGGTCGCAAGTTGGATACTCCGGGGGTTCGACCTGGCTTTGAAATGAGAACTACCGACGCAAGCTTCCAATATTCTGGGACGACACCCGAGTCCCAGACGCGATTGATCTCGTCCGTTAACGTGGAGATGGCGTTTTCGTCCAGATTACGAAGAAGCCTGTTCGAAATTCCGTCCGGCCATGGGACCGATCGGCCGTTCAGGATAAAAAGCGCTTCCCTGACCTCGTTTTAGAGAAATGAGCGTCCAGGTCCTCCCACTGGAGGCCCCGGTAGCGGAGATAGTCCACGTCGCCCGAGGGGCCTGTGGGTAGGTATCTGTCGGCCAACGACTGGATAATGTCCCGCACGGTGGAGCCTTCCCGTTTGGCTTCGTGCAGAATCCTGTCCATAGCTAGTCTCTGGTTGGACTTGGAGGCCGATTCGTCGAGGAGCTGCTTCAGGAGGTTCCCCTTGCCTCCCGTGCGCATTTGCTCGTCGACCGAATTACAAAGTTTGTCCAACTGTTGCAAGCGAGCGTGCGACAGTGTTCCTCAATGGCGCGATTTAGTTCTGCTATCCTCTTTCGGAGTCCACGATTGAGCCGTTGCCCCTTCCACCTGACCAGGAGAGTAGTCTTGACCTCGACGAGGAGAGCGAAACGGCTGTCCATCCTGTCCACCTTGAGGTCCCTGCGGACCGTCTTGGTGGCGGCACGACGTCCCTTTTCAATTGCAACAACCATTCTTTAAAGTCTGTGGGATCCGCCGTCTTTCCCTCCCTCATTTTTCGAAAGAGGTCCCAATCCGTGACGCTAAATTCGCGGGGGGGGGGGGGGCTGCTCAACACCTCGAAGGAGGTAGCCAGGATAAAGTGATCGCTACCCAAGTTCTCGTGCAGGTTACTTCACAAGGCCGGTTCCACCCCCTTGACGAAGGTGAAGTCAGGCGTGGAGTTCCTGGTGATCAAAGTGCCCGTTCTGGTGGGGAAGGCCGGGTTCATCAAGAGTACGAGTGCGTGATCGGCGGCCGTTTGTCAGAGGTCGCTCCCCTTCGCGGTCAACGACGGGTAGCCCCACTCGCGGTGCGGGGCGTTGAAGTCGCCCGCGACCACCTGCGGGGAGCCCGCCGCCAGCCCCACGGCCTTCGCCACGAGGGACGCGAAGTGGTGTCTTTGGTCCCTGGGGGAACTGTATATGTTCAGAATAAAGATATTGAATTTTGCCACGTGTTGGGAATGATTTCGATTAGCGAATGCTCGACCTTGCTATGATCCATGTGCATAGAGTGTACGACAAAAGAACACCGCTTGGACACGAGGAAGGAAATGTCCCTCCTTCCTGCGCCAAAGACGGAGACCTGTAACCCTGCAGCGAAACTGTCTCCCTAAGAGTTTCCATTAATAAAATGACGTGCAACTTACGCTCACGCCAATGAACGAACTGCTGCAGAACTACCTTTTTCGGTAAGAACCCGGCGCAGTTCCACTGCCAGATTAGAAATCCGTTATCCTGACCTGCCATGTTTGGAGCTTTTGCTTAGGCTTTCATAGGGGGTACCGTGTCTAAAACCCTCCGTTTCTGAGGGTAGACCATTTCTAACCACACCCGAGTACCCGGGGGTTGACTCTCCGAGAACGACCCTAGTTTCGAGGGTGTTGACCCTGCGTGTGAGAGCAGCCACCGCTTCTACTAAAGTCATGACTGAACCTAGGCTGTGCTCCGACTCCTTAACCTCCTTCATGGAGTTAGGGAGTCATGGATCGCGCCGTCTCCTGCGTTTCCGCGGCGACTGCACGGGCGGCACTAATGAACCCGACTTTCGAAAGGACTCGAAATCGGCCCTGAGCTGCTGCAACGCGGCTGTGAGCTGCGCGTTCTCCTGCTCTAAGTGCGCAACTCTAGGATTACTCTGCTCTGGCGGCGAACTCTTCGTTACCTTTGGTGGCTTCTGTTTAACTCGATCGGCCCAGGCGGTCTCCTGGATCCTGACTCTAGAATGAGAGCGCCCCCTGGAGCTGGAGCGCCCTCTGGACCGGCTGGGTCTGCCGGCTGGCGTGACGGAGCGCCCCCTCGAGGACGCCCTGGTCAGGCTCGAATCACATACTTGGCAGCTGGTCGCCACCTGCCACGCAGGTGTTTTCTCGGCGCGCTTTCGCTGCCTGCTTCTACGACGGACGACGTGGTACACTTGGAAGCGTTGTTGGCAGGCCTTGTCCGCCGTGAGATGAGGCCCCCTGCAGAGGGTGCACTTGGGCGAGCATTCGTGGTCTTCCGCGGAGGACGCAAGTCCGCATCCCCTACAGCTGTGGCATGTAAGGCTGTTGGCCATTCCAATCCGAAATGAGCAAGCATTTGTGAAAGACAAGCCAAGCCACAAGCGGCGCCGAAGCGTCTCCTCAGCTCTAGATATTCCTGACGGAAGACGGATCCAAGTTGTGTAAACGCGCGTTGGTAAATTCCGTCGAGTTCCAGTGTGCAAGTGTAAGTTCACGTGTGAGCGAACGAAGCCTTCTAGCTGCGTCTGTTCTGGATAGGGCTATACCAGCGCAGTGGAGACCACCATGAGCAGATCGGTTATAAGTATAAGTATAAGTATATTTTCCAGGTTCAACTGGAGGGTTTTCTGGCAAAAAGTTGCATGCGCAGCTTGACTGTGTCCAGAAAACCCCTACAAGCAGTAGCACACGAGTGGTACAGGAAATCTTCAACAAACACACATACAATAGTCACATTCAATAAAGAGAACATTCACCATTTATGCATAGGGAGTCTAATAATCTTTGCACAAAATTCGAAAAAGAAAATTGAAAATCAAAACGCTGAAATGGTCATACATATGTTCAGAAATAATAATAGTAATAATCAAGCAAAACATGCGGCATCTACAAGCCGAGGGCATAAAATCACATTTCAACAAAAAGTTTCCGCACTTCAGCTTTGGTATATCCTATTGTATGTTTATACGTGTTTAGAACATGGGGCAGGTTATAAGACAACATTTGTAATTTACAATTAGTGCGAAAACGACGCATATTCCATGTATTAGTAGTTCTTGTGTTTATGTTGGCACGACGCATGTCCAAAGATGCCAGAGTAGAATAAAAATCGGCAACAGATGCCGTCGAAAAATACATTTTTTGTAACAACTTAAAGTTATACAAATGATTGACTCGGACAATGTTATGTGCTTCAAATGCATACTTGGAAGTAGTTTTATTATCAACATTGACGACATTGGCCTCATCTGCATGGTAGTTTTTGTAGATCCCGCAATGGCCCGGTATCCACTGATACGCTATGCCGAGTTTTTTCCCTATTGGGTGATGATGAGGAAGTCTTATGTCAGCGAATAATTGTTCATTCGGCCCATGACAAAATGGCGACATAATGCACTGCAGACCGGCCTTAGAGTCGGAGAAGCCTGACCATGCCTGAGACGGTTCTTCAATTAAGAGCGATAGAGAAAAATAGGAGAGGAAAGGCGGGGAGGTTAACCAGACACACGTCCGGTTGCTACCCTGCACTGGGGGAAGGGGGTATACTTGAGAGAGCACAGTTTCGCGCACATTTGAAGCTTCGCACCAAGTCTACAGACGGTCGCCAAGACTTGTCGACTTGAGGTATCGTAACTCTAGAGCAGCACGGAGGGCGGCGAGTTCTGCAGCCGTGGATGATGTAAAATGCGATGTCTTGAATTTTATGGTGACAGACTTCGTGGGAACAACCACTGCTCCTGCTGAGCTTGCAGAAGAAACTGGACCATCCGTGTAAATGTGAAGGCGTCCGCTGTGTTTCTCATGCAGGAACAGTAGTGCGGCTTGTTGTAGGGGGAAATATGACGACTGTGTTTTATTTTCGATTCCAGGAACGGTTAGGAAGGCTTCGAGGGGATGTAGGCACCACAACGGTAATGGTGGTCTTGCTGCATGCGTGAAGTTCGATGAAGGCACTGCACGATGCAAAGCAATAATATCGTTGAAGGCAGGTTGTGGCCTACAAGTAGGAAGTGAGGCGAGGTGGTGTGATGGAATCCGGGCGAAATGCCTGACGTGCATTCTTAAGGCATCGATGCGAATATATGTTGTGATTCGGTGACCACGCGTGAAGACGACAGTTGCTGTGGAAGATCCACATCTCGGAAGGCCAAGTCATATTCTCAGTGTTTGAGCTTGAGACATGAAAATGGTCGCTGCCCATTCTATCTTTACTCGTCAGTAACAATGCGAGGATGTCCGCTGAGTGCAATGTCAAGTCAGTGATATTGTAATAGGCCGGCGGTCTGGAAAACGTTGGCTCTCTTTCATTCGCCACGCAGAGTTCCTCAGTATTTAAAGCGCTAACAATTCGCTTCCTACGAACATCAATCCCTTTGTCACTCCAGATAGTACGGTGTGCGTTAAAATCAGCGCATATAATCTTAGGAGAAGGGCAGCATCTTCAGGGGTCTCATGATTTCTCCCATCGAGACCTGAGGAGAGCTGGCATATATAGACGCCATACTGAGGCTTCGGTTTCCCAGCCGCACTTATGCAAAGGTCTGATCACTACAAATTGCACTGATGCACTTTGGAGTGATCTCCAAAGCACTGCTGAAAATGTCTTGAACTCGTAGCACATTCTATAACCACGGAGGGTACGGGAGTTCCGAACACTTATTCCACGTGTCACACGACGCAACCCATAGGAGCTGGTTCATTACCGCGTGTGGTAGGGTGAGCCAGTGCTCCACAGATTTGAAATTGGTGGGTAGAAGGGTGCGGGCTTACATTGCCATACTTGTTCAACATATGCGAACTGAGAGACGTTGGGTTCGCTACATACCGCAGAAGACAAATGAGGGAATATTCTAAAGCGAAGCCTTCTTTGCCTCTTCCTTTGACTTTTGCACTACATACATGACAGCAGCGTGGCACAAAGGAAAGTCGATATGAAAAACTCATTTGTACCTTTCCACCCCGTCGCATGTGCACAATGCCATATGGAGCTCCCAGGTTGTCGCCGCAATATCCCCTTGACAGCTGGAATTATCCCTGATCAGCCACAAATGCATTGCAAAAACTGCAGCGCTTACCTTTCTACTAAAGTCCAAGCCCAGAGGAGACGTAGATAGAACTGTACAGCGGAGGATAGAGAGGATGCAGAGGATGTGTAGAACCGTCGCGGCTGCGAAACGAGTGAATAACTGCCTTGCCGCTCTCGCACTTCCTATACAGAGACAGAAGGCGGGAAAGAGAAATGACAATGCGAGAAGTCAAGGAAACAGCGATTGTGGGCAAACTGAATGCACTGTACAGTACACTGCTGCTATTTCTGAAAAATGAGCACGATGCAAACTCGTCAAGCGAACAAATGACGCAGGGGGTGCAGACGTAAAGCCGCAATAAAACACCGTAGTGGCCGAAATAAAACACCGAAGCGGTCGCACGTCAAGTCAACACTTCTGTGCCCGCCCCGGTAGCTTGACGGACAAGCACTGCTCGAGGTCGCGGGTTCAATTCCGACCGTGACAGCCGCATTTCGACGGATGCGGAGTTGGTGATATATATATGATCGCTCTGTGCTTACGAGGAGAGCCAACGTTAGGATTTCTAGTTATACGACAAGGCACAAGTAACACTCAGTTTATTTCGTATAGAAAGAATAAAAAAAAAACAATATCCGTCGAGCCGGATTTCAACCAGCGACCTATGGATGCCTGTCTTGAATGTGCCTCTACAGTCCACCGCTCTACCAACTGAGCTATCGACGGAACGACAACAGCACCTCTTAAAGAGCAGGTGCTGACTGCAGACGGCATGACCCAGTTAACTGAATGAAGGCGTGGCTGAGGATCGGCGCGAAACTGGTTCAGCGGTGTCGCTGAATATATTGCCGAGCGCAGTTTGGCTTGAACGTGGGCTGTTGCTTAACGGTACGCTATGAAATTCTAAACAGATTTAATTGAGAAAAAAAATTGCACTAGCTTTTTTTTTCGGGAGCCGACATTCTCTTAATGAGAAACACGCACTGCCGCCGACGTTGCAATGGTCTTACCGTCAATCGGTAGCCTAGCTCTATTCGTGGTTTTCGTTCGTCAGGTTCGATAATCACTCGGGGAATTTCTAAAAACGTGTAATATTACACTCTCTATACGACTACTTGTACGCAAGACTTGATAGAATACTCTGTTGGAACAGCTTCATGAAGTTTTCTGCACCGGTTTTTTTCCCTGCTTTGGGTACGCCTGTTCAGTTCGCCTGTCACTGAACCCGAAGAATGTACAGAACCACAAACAAGGGCGCGTGAACACACCACTGACACCCGGTAGCATATCCTGGCTCCTTTCGACACGCGTGGCGTGGTTAGTTTATTGTACGGTCAGCCTGCCATGTGGTGCCGATGCTGTGTTTAAATATTTAATATATTTTATGCACGGAAGCCTTCAGCGCCATTTGGTTTTTGCCACCGCATTGAACATACCCCCCAGGCGCAAGTTGGGATCAGCTAGCGCAAGACAGGAGTAATTGGAGATCACAGGAAGCGGCCTTCGTCCTGCAGTGGGCATAAATAGGCTGTTGATGATGATGATGATGATGAACATACCCCAATTTGTTGGGAATAATTGAAAGCCATGAATCCGGCAAAACGCCAACGCCAGTGTTGCATCAAACAGAGGTCGGCACGAAATTACTAGTAGACGTCCTTTGGCAGTTTTCTACGACGACATTTTGGTGCAACTAACGAATGTTGCTGATGGGAAACTTTTGGGCACGTGTGAGGTGGCACAGCAAACAGGTAAGTGCC
Organism: Dermacentor silvarum; assembly: GCF_013339745.2. Taxonomy (NCBI): domain Eukaryota; kingdom Metazoa; phylum Arthropoda; class Arachnida; order Ixodida; family Ixodidae; genus Dermacentor; species Dermacentor silvarum. Next base: position 148,882,969 of record NC_051161.1, read on the forward strand.
AAGTTCACTAGCGAGCAGAGAAAGACGCGTTTGAGGATGCAAGTTGACCGACGTGCTCAAATTTGGTTACATGAGAAAAGAAATTGAAAGTTGAGAAAAAGGACGGAAGACAGCGTGAGCGAGTGCGGGACACAATGGTGATGTAGGCTCTGAGCAAGTTATTGAAATGAAGGAATCGCGTCGCACGAGCTAATAAATACCAATTGTTGGTTGTTATTGAGGCAGAAGCTATTCTTAAATTCAATAAAGTAGGCAAAAAAAGATATAATTTGCGCAGTCAAAATGCAGGAACCCGGTCATTTTATTTCTGAACTCAACGAATCGTAATATGCGCTATTCTTTAACCAAACACATGGTGAGCGAAGAGTCATAGTATGCACCTCCTCCAGCAGGAAAATGGGTAGAAAGATGTTCGCAATAACACCAAAGAAAAAGGCCACGATTGAAATGGCTGTCCGCATTCAAGACAATTATATGCCGCTTTAGATGTCACCGCATCGGACGGTGAATCAGACTTAGCGTGGAGAAAATGTACCATCTGTAATAGCGTAAATATGGCATGCAGAGTCTACGAGTAACCTAGTGTAGCATGTGTTCAGGAATCTTGATCACCAAGAAAGTAACAGTTATGATCCTGCTTCTGTTAAAAGAAAAACCATTCCGCATGGAAATGCTTACCCAACCAAACCTAGAAACCCTTATATACACAAGAACCTCAATCCAGCTCTCAGGAGAGTTTCAGCACTCCTGATATTCTTGCTTCAGAAAAAAAATGGAGCTGGGCAGGCCATGTAATGCGTAGCATGGATTATCGGTGGACCATTAGCGTTACAGAGTGGATACCAAGAGAAGGGAAGCACAGTCGAGGACGGCAGAAAACTAGGTGGGGTGATGAAGTTAAGAAATTTGCAGGCGCAAGTTCGAATTAGCTAGCGCACGACAGGGGTAATTGGAGATCGCAGGGAGATGCCTTCGTCCTGCAGTGGACATAAATATAGGCTTATGATGATGAATCTTGTCCACACCAGCACCTGATAAAACAGCGTGGTCTATATTCTATTTGTAACGAACAAAGGATTTAGGTGAATCGGGGATTTACATGTGAAAGGTCCATTTATATATTTGCCGATTTGCTTGTGTTCCTCCAACAGCAAAAAATTTAGCGCGTCACGCTCTTCGTTTCATTTAACATATTTTGGTGTTTTGCTTCCTGTTCCAGAAAAGCCCGCCGTTCGAGGCCGTCAGTCGTTTTACATCTGGAACCTGCACATCAACTACATGTTATTCTTCCCATGGACCTCTGTTTCGCCTACAATAATGTTCTAGTGGAGGATCTGCACACACACACACACTCAGCATGACATCACATACACCTGTATGTGCAAGACCAAGGCAGAGAAACCGCCATCGCACGCAGCAGATATCTTCAAGACGAAAACATTTTTGCCCGTAAACGCTATGATCTGTCGACATTTTAACGTGGGAGTGTTGGCTCAGTGAATAGCTCATTAGAAGTGCCGCCGGTACTGGGAGAAAAATGGGGGCTCTTTAGGATGGCGCACTCGTTTGCTGAATGACACAGTATGAAAGCGAAACTTTAGAACTCTCACTGATTCGTCCGTGAGTGCCGAAGACGCGCTGCAGGAAAGCCAACTTGCACAATGGAACAATCTGTGCACACAATAGAACAATGGTGCACGGCATACGTATCGTAGAACACTACAGTTTAAATTCGCAATTGTACCGATGAGAACAAAGGGAACTGGAACTCCACGCTACGCAGACGAACTGTACATATGTCTGCATTTCATTACGCACGTCACGCAATGCATTCCTGGCCGTCACCATGGGTAGGCCGCGGGTGTAGCGTACGGCACAAGAGGCTGCCGTACGCGAACGCAAGCATGAGCGCGATTGTGCCTGTAAGGCCGATCCCGTGTATCGGCAAAGGCAGGGCCTCTGAGGATTTACCACAGTGATCAAAAGGAAATACTGTGCAAGTGTAGATTCGTCCAAGGAAGTGTGCGTGTGTGCGTGTAATCAACGGCTACATGATCCAAAATAAAGGGTATGCAAGTTAACGACATGTGTCTTCATTCAACTTCAACGTTCAAAAATACAATGCTAAACAAGCAATCAAATCACATATGCATCACATCTGTTCGCTCAGCATTTCTTGGGTTAGTTGCGTGGTGTGCTGGCTTTGGACTATTGATTATGATTCAGTTTGCATGGGAGACCGCTTCGCGTTCAACCATGTTTCTTTAAGAAAGAGGCTTTGATTTTCTTGCTGCAGGCGGCAACGGCAGACTTATTGGCGCAATCTGTTAAGCCAACCTGTGGTCTTTGCAAGGGGACAAGTGTTTGGTCTTTTTAAAGTATGGTCCCGCTGGCCTTTCTGTTGAGATTGATGTCAGTGTAAAGTAACCGAGAAGAAAACTAAGCTCGGGTAAGCCGCTGCCGATTGTGCTCCTGGCTTTGTTTTAGTTTGGTAATTGATTGTTATTGCGGTCTTTGTACGCAGTTGCTTTCTCAAAAACGGTAGTATCTTCCCTTTGATGGTTTAGTTTATTGAGGAAGTTAGGCAGAAGCGGGAAGGGGGGGGAGGGGGTTGAAGGTCTTAATGGGCAACTAGGTAACGGCAGTGGTTGGCTTGCACGAATACGCATGAAGCGCAAGAAAACGTTGTATTTCCCTGTATAGCACTAAAGTTTTCGTCACGAGAATGTTGCTTCGCAGAACATGATGAACAAGACCGGAAAGTGTGACGTACTCCCGTGAGCAAAAGTGTACAGAGCAAGGATTATGCGATAAAGTATCCACCTTTGAATGTAACCAGATATTAAGCACCGCAGTACTAATTTCGCATTTCGAACCTTCTAGTACTCTCATTAATTCCAGTTGGTGATACTGAATTACGAACGAACTGAGTTTTTCGGCAAGCCTGTGGTCCATATAGTCTTGCTCACGAGGTACCATGTTATGTACATGGCATCGTATAAATTTATAACCTTAGTTTCGCTCAGCCTAAGAACAGTCAGTTGGGTCTCCTGGTAAAGCTATGGAGTCTTCCATTGACCCAATTTATCTGTCTTCTTTAGGCACGAGGTTGGTCAAAGTCTAGCTGCTTGCCCTGCAGGTTTATGATGAGCTATATGAGACAGATGTGGTTTTCAATGGTTTGCATTGAATTACAGGCTGATTGGTGGGGGCTACAAAAAATGTGAATGTGCCCAGTCTCAGCGCGGCCCCAACCAAACTCAAGAACTACACAGTAAAGCAGCGTCCGCGCCCAGCTCCATATGTGGTACCAAACCAATTATATAAATAAAAAATATTGAGTTTCATTTATCTAGTAATAAGTTACAACTGTTGTGGCACGTGCTTGGATGTCTTAATCTCTGTTATGTCGGTCAACCCTTCAAGCACACATAATGTCTTAGATGAAGCTTTCTTAATTCAGAGCTTTTCGGACCCTGCACATTTGTGACGAAATTTGTCTAAGACGACACGAAAGTGCAGTGCTGCTTACAACTAGAAAGGTTTTTCTTCTTTTTTTTTGGATTCAGTGTCATTCGAGTAAAATTTATGTTGAAAATAGTAATGCTTCGTTGCCAGCATGCAGTTACCAACGAGCTAAAGTTAAGGCCGTATTGGTTCGTGCCGTTATACTTCACGTTTATTTTTGGCATTAAATAATTGTTCAATGGACACATGTAAGGAAAACTGGAGTGGTTCACTAGTCATATCTTGACCAGTCATCTGTGCCGTCATCATCATTATCACTTGTTTATCCCCACTTCACGACGAAATCTATTCTGCAAGATATAAGACATTACTCTCTGATAAAAAGAAAACATAGCAGAAGCACTGAAAATACAATTTCAGGCAATAAGTTAATAAAACCATGCAAAAGAACTCTCCCGGCGCTGGTGTTTGGTTACGTGAGAGTTCACCGATTCGCTGACACTGCTTCACAGTCAAGGGACGTCATGTGTTATTCTTGCACTACGTTCAGAACCAATTCAGTTAAACATATGATTCCTTGTTTATGGATTCGACGGATTTCGAGTCCCAAACTACGTGTGATACGACAATGCCCTACTCAAATGCACGTTATACCGCAAGCAACCCTTCGTCTGCGGCAGGCTGGGACACCGCGCCGATGTGTGTCCATCGCCAGATGAAACCATCTGCAGGGGTTGCGGCATACCCAACCCCACATATACGCATAATTGCACTCCCAAAGGTTAACTATGTGGAGAGGGACACCTCACAGCCAGTAGGGAATGTAGGCAATGTTTCCAACTACCTTACGTCGTCAGACGACGTAGTATGGAAAAGAATAAGACATCGGTCAGGACTGAAGTAAACCATCCGTATTCATTGAAGCTAGACGAACAATAATTCCCCCAACTAACCCGATACAGATTGGCACGGAAACAATTCGAGGAAGATCAAGGTCAAGAAACAGAACAAACGAATCAAGGAAGACGTCCCGGAGCCGCTCCAGAGGCCCAAGCAAGGGCAGGTCCGGATCAAAGGTCCGGACCTGCCCTTGCTTGGGCCTCTGGAGGTCCAATAAAAAGCCTCGACTTAGACGAGGCTTTTTATTACAGAGCTTTTCGTACACAGATGTTTTGACTAAGACGAAACGAAATTGCTGTGCTGCTTACAACTAGCATGGTTGTTCTTCGTGCTTTCTTTTTTTAGAATTAGGTGTCATTCGAGTTAAATATAGGTTGCAAATAGCAATGTTTCATTGCTAGCATGCAGTTGCCAATGAGATAATTGAGGCTATATTGGATAGTGTCGTTACACTTCATGTTAATTTTTGGCATTAGATATTTGTTCAATGGACATATATATGTGAGGAAAAATGGAGTGGTTCACTAGTCATAACTTGACCATTCATCTTTGTTGTCATGATCATTATCACCTTTTTATCTCCACGTCAGGACGAAATGATTTCTGCAAGACATATGAAAGAAATTACTCTTTGACGCAAAGAAACTTAGCAGAAGCACTGAAACTACAATTTCAGGCAATACGTTAATCTAGCCAAGCAATAGAAGTATCCCTGCGCTGGTGCTTGGTTACGTGACAGTGCACCGATTCGTGGACACTGTTTAAACTTTCACCATCAAGCGACGCCGCATGTTATTCTCGCACCAACTTTCAGAGCCAAGTTAAACATATAATTCCTTGTTTATGGAATACAAGCCTGCCCATTTACGTCAATGTGACAGACGATGTTATTCCCACCGCAATCCAAAGAGCTATTCCGAGCAGTAGACCAAAGTTTTAATATGCGAAGCGAGATTCTAGCGGCAACCGGTCGTCGCCCCGCCCTCACCTCCCTCGTTGGTTTTCCTTCGACCTAGTTTCACGCGAAGAGCACAATACGGTAGCGACTCGGTTAAAGACCAATCCAGTCGGGGGTGTAGCTCAGATGGTAGAGCGCTCGCTTAGCATGCGAGAGGTACTGGGATCGATACCCAGCACCTCCACTGACTTTTTTCGCCAGTGATAAAAGCACTACAAATCGTTGTGAGCCTTTCTGCGTTCGTGTTTTTTTTTCTTCACAATGCCACAATACTAATTTGTGAAAAATTGGATGTAGCCACTCAGTTTTGCGCAGCTATGGCGAACTGCAAATGGCGCTTTTATATGCACTCACCAGAAAGGGTTTATGCTTTTTTGTCCCCTTGGATAAAAGTAATGTTCACATAAGCGCGCTTATATAGTCTGAATAGTTCGCTGTGTTTTAGGTGCTTTATGCATTATGAAAATTTATCCTGACAATTTTATTTTTCCGTATTCAATCAGATATTGTATAAACGCATCACAGCGTTCAGCGAAACCTCCATTTGCGAAAGCATTCACGGCCATATGTATTTACTTCGGCGACTTTGTTCAACGCCTCCAAGTCAATATCCTTAAAAGGGGGCTTCCTCTTAAAGATGACCGGTTTTAAAATAGCCAAGTTCTTGACCTAACTCAGCCCCCAACTTAGTCCAGTGTGCTCAACAATGACGACAACCAAATGGACTTTAGGATGATGATGAAACTACAACTGCAACATGATGACGCCACCTCACTGACTTTAAAAAAAACCTGATTTCGCACATTCTCTAATTAAAGGTTGTACGTAGGTAGCTAGGACTTCCAAACACTTATTCCTGTGCCACACGACGGAGACCATAGGAGCTGTTTTGTTGCCTCGTGTGGTAGAGTGAGCCAGTAATTAAGAGTGTTGAAATCGGTGGGTCGACGGGTGCGCTCATGCACGCGCTATTTACTGCAATTTTCAAGGGTTACATTGCAATCCTTGCTCGACAGATGTGAAAAAGAGACGTTGGCTTCGCTACACAAATCGGAAGACAAATGTTTATGCATTGTGTTTATTGTTATTTGCGTTATGTTCAGATTTGTCTACACGTTAAATATATGTTCAGATTTGTCTACACGTTAAATATTTTACGTTCGCTTAATGTACCAAACATTTCCTGAATGTATGTATTCACTTCGTTGTACTTGTAATAAGTGATCGTTTTTATTATGTCATTGTTTTTATTCACTTTCTTAATTGTTGTATTGCCCTGGTATACATTTGCACACATGCGTTCTATAATACCGCAATCATATACGCGGGCCCTCTAGCACTTTCAAGTGGTTTACAACTGCTTTTCCCCTGAGGGATGCCCAATTCCTTCTGGAAATTAAAATAAATAAATAAATAAATAAATAAATAAATAAATAAATAAATAAATAAATAAATAAATAAATAAATAAATAAATAAATAAATAAATAAATAAATAAATAAATTGAATTGGTGGTTGGGCTTCCTTTCCTGTAAGTGTGGGCAGAGCCACCACAATGTGATCATAGTGCGGTGATAGGGGAGGGAGGAGGTGGCGGTAGTAGTTGTAGTCAGTCGGACAGGAAATAATGTTATGCCTAAAAGAAGTCCGCCTGAAGGAGTGAGAATGAAAGCTGCCCCCCACCAGTTCTTGAAGAGAATCATTTTTTTTTTGGCTCCGGGAATGTTATGACCTTTTCCCATGAGGAGAGCCGGCGTTAGCACTTCTTGCTACATCACAAGGAACACTCACTTGATTTGCATCGTAAATAAAGAAAAAAAAAACATCCGTCGAGCCGGATTTGAACCAGCGACCTATGGATGCCTGTCTTGAAGGTGCCTCTACAGTCCACCGCTCTACCAACTGAGCTATCGACGGAACGGCAACAGCCTGCCTTAAAGTGCAGGCGCCGACTGCGGACGGTATGACCCAGTTAACTGAAGGAAGGCGTGGCTAAGGATCGGCGTGAAACTGGCTCATCGGTGTCGCCGAATTTTTTGCCGAGCGCAGACTGGCGTGAACGTAGGCTGGCACTTAACAGGATGCTAAGAAATTCTAAACAGATTTAAGGAAGAAAAAAAGCGCATTAGTTACGCTATATTCATACTGTGGCCAAATATGTGGAGCCGGTTTAGCGGAGGACCGACATTCTCTAAATGTGAAACACGCACCGCCGCCGACATTGCAATGGTCTTACCGTCAATCGGTAGCCTTGCTCTATTTGTGATTTTTGTTCTTCGCGTTCCATAATCACTCGGGAAGTTTCTAAAAACGTGGAATATTACACTGTCTATACAACTCATTGTACGGTATACTTGATAGAATAATCTGTAGGAACAGATTTCATGATTTTTTCTGAACGGACGTCATTGTCTTTGGATAGGCGGATTCCCTTCAGCTTTCGCCGAGCCCGAAAAATGTACAGAACTGCAAAGCGACATGGGCGCACCCCTGACAACGGGTGGCATATGGTAACTCTTCTCGACAGGAATCTCGCGGTTAGTTTTTTGTACAGTCAGCTGGCCATATGGTCCCCGCTCTATGTTTAAATATCTAATATAATTTATTGGTGTAAATATTCCGCGCAGTTTGGTTTTAGGCACCGCATGGAAAGTACCCCATTTGGTTGTGAAGGATCCAAAGCCATGAAGCCTGAAAATTTTCAGTGCCAGAGTCGCAGCAAACAAAGATCTGCACAGCGTTGCCATTTGACGCCATTTGGCAGCTTTTTGTCGCGAAATTTAAGTGCACGATAACAAACTAACGACCATTGCCGATGGCCAACAATTAGGCACCTGTGCGGTGACTTAGCTATAAGGTGAGTGCCGAGCACACGCGTGAGCAGCGAAAAAATAGTCTGAGGACGCAAGTTGACCGACATGCTTAAGTGTCGTTACATGGTGCAAGAAGTTGAAAGTTCAGAAAAAGCTCGGAAGACAGCGTGAGCGAGTGCGGGACACAATGGCTACATAGGCTATGAGCAAGTTATTGAAATGAAGGAATCGCGTGGTACGAGAAAAGAATTACCAATTGTTGGTTGTTATTGACACAGAAACAATTCTTAAATTTAATAAAGTAGGCGAAATAGATAGAGCTTGCGCAGTCAAAATGCATGAACCTAGGCACTTTATTTATGGACTCATGAAATCGTAATATTCGATATTCTTTGATCAAACACATCGTGAACGATATGTCACAGTATGCACCACCCCCCGCAGGAAAATGCGTAGAAAGACGTTCGCAAAAGCACCAAAGAAAAAGGCCACGATCGAAGTGGCTTGAAGCAATCAAGACAATTACATGCCGCATTAGGTGTCACCGCATTGGACGGTGAATAAAACTTAGCGTGGGCAAAATGTAGACTCTGCAATAGCGTAAATATGGCATGCAGATTCTACGAGGAACCTAATAAAGCATGTGTTCAGGAATCTTGACGACCAAGAAAGTAACAATTATGTTGTTGCTTCTGTTAATTGAAAAACAATTCCGCATACCAAACCAAACCTGGAAATGCCTATACGCATAAGGCACTCAAACCAGCTCTCAGGAGAGTTTCTTCACTGACCTTTTCTACACTCCTAATCTTGTTTCAGACAGGCTCCAGATAACACAGCGTAGTTTATATTGTATCCGTAACGAACAAAGGATTTAGGTGAATCGGATATTTGCGTGTGAAAGGTCCACTCATTTAATCCCAGATGCACTAACTTTCATGGAACAGCGAAGAATTAAACATATCACGCGCATCGATCTAGCTATATCTTCCTGTTTTGCTTTCTAGCTGTTTTAGTTAAGTCCACAGTTCGAGGCCGTCAGGCTTTTTACATCTGAAATCAATACTCCAACTATCTGTTGTTCTTCCCACGGAACTTTGCTTCAACTACAATAATATTCTAGTGGAGGATCCACTCAAACACGCGCCAACATCACAAGACATACATCTGTATGAGCGTTACCAAGGCAGCGAAACCGAGGTCGGAGGCAGCGGATATCGAGCTATTCACGGAACCGACTGTCCCAATTTAAAATAACGGCTAATGATGGCGTCTGAATGGGCATGACGCCATCATCTGCCATCGCTATGAATTGGGATTGTTGGTTCTGTGAATAGCTCCTGATAAGTGCCGCCAGTACTCGGACAAAAAGGGAGGCTCTTTCGGATGGTGCACTCGTTTTCTGAATGACACAGTATATTGCTGCCGGTGGCCGCGGTGGAGTTATTTGCGCCATCGGTTAAGCCAACCTTTGGCCTTTTGAAATGGGTAAGTGTGGTCTTTCTAAACTATGGTCACGCTAGCATTTCTATATAGATTGATGTGAGTGTAAAGCAACCGAGAAGAAAACTAAGCTCGGGAGAGGCACTGCCGATTGCACTTCTGGCTTCGTTCAAGTTTGCCCATTGATAGTTATTTCGGTCTTTGTACACAGTTGCTTTCCCACAAACGGTCATATCTTCACGTTTGAGTAAGTTTGGCGCAAGTTTACTGCTTTAATGGACAACTAAGTAATGTTAGTGGTTGGCTTGCATGAAAGGTCATGAAGCGTAAGCAAACATTGCATTTCCCTGTATTGTACTAAAGTTTTCGTCACGATAATTTTCCTTCGTAGAAAATGATGAACAAGACCGACAAGTGTGACGTACTCCTCCGAGCTAAAATATACTGTGAAGTCGAGAATACGAGGGAAGCCCGTGTGGTCGGGATGATGCATACTTAAAAGGAAGAGATCGAGAGACCGACCAAAAGAGGTTTAAATACATTTAAAAATACATTAACGTTTCGGCTCCCCCACGGGAGCCTTGTTCACAATAAAACATGCGGCAGAGCTTGCGCCCTTTTTATGTGCGGCTCAAGACTCCACATAAAAACCAAGGCAGACCAAGGCATTTGGCATACATCAATGCCAAATTTCCTTCGTTGCGATGAAGAGTGTGCGCCATGGTTTGAATGATTAAGGATTCAAGATACAGACGCGCAGAATGACGCGCAGACGCGCAGATGACGCACAGAAACGTCAATGTATTTTTAAATATATTTAAACCTTTTTTGGTCGCTGTCTCGATCTCTTCCTTTTAAGTATAAGATATACAGTGCAGAGATTCTGCGATAGAGACGATCTTTATATCCACCTTTGGGTATAACCTGATATCAAACACTGCAGTACTAATTTGTCATTGCGAACATTCTAGTACGCTCATCAATTCCAGTTGGTGCGATTGAATTAGGAACAAACTGAGTTTTTTTGGCAAGCCTGTGGTCCGCACAGTTTTGCGCACGAAGTAGCATGCTATGTAAATAGCGTCGTATAAATTTGTCACCTTAGCTTTCGCTCAGCCTTAAAACAGTAGGCTGGGTCTCTTGGCAAAGTTATGGAGTCTTCCATTGACCCAATTTATGTGCCATCTTTATGTTCGAGGTTTGCAAGTGTCTAGCTGCCTGCCTTGCAGATTTATCGTTAGCTATATGCGATAGATGGGGTGTTCAACGGTTAGCATTCAATGACATAATGACTGGAGGTGGCTACAAAAATTTGAACGTGGGCAGTTTCAGCGCGTCCCCAACCAAACAAAAGAATCACAGAGTGAAGGAAATTCTGCGCCCACCTACATATTGGATACCAAACTATATATATACATCAAAAATATTCATGTTCATTTGTGTAGTAATATATTACAACTGCTGTAAGACGAACTTGAATTTCTTAATCCCTGTAACGTTGGTCAACCCTTCAAGCTCACAGAATCTATTAGATGAGGCTGTTTAATATAAACCTATTCGGATCCTGCATTTCTGTGATTAAAGTACACTAACACGAAACGAAAGTGCAGTGCTGCTTACCGCTTGCAAGTTTTTGTTTTAGGATTCGGTGCATCATTCGAGTTATGTTTAGCTAAAAATGTTTATGTTTTGTTGCTAGCAGTTACCTACTAGTTCAAATAAAGGCTATAGGTATGAGTTAGTGTCGTTACAGTTCATGTTTATTTCTGGCATTAAATATTTGTTCATTTGAGTTATATGTGTAAGGAAAAATGCAGTGGTTCACTTGTCATATCTTTACCAGGCATCTGTATCGTCATCATCATTATCACATGTTTATGTCTACTTGAATACGAATTAACTACTAGTAGATATAGGAAAGAAATTACTCACTAACGCAAAGAAATTTAGCAGAAGCACTGAAAATGCAATTTCAGGCGATAAGTTAATATAACCATGCAAAAGAAATCCCGCGCCCCGGTGTTTGGTTACGTGACAGTACACCGATTCCTTGACACTGTTTCACAGTCAAAGGACGCCATATGTAATTGTTGAACCACTTACGGAGCAAAGATAAAAATATAAATCTTTGTTTGTGGTATACAAGCATGCCCGTTTATGTCAGTGTGACAGACGATGTTCTCATTTCCACCGCAATCCAAAGAGCTATTCCGAGTTGTGGACCAACCTCTTAATATGCGAAGCGAGATTCTAGCGGCAACCGGTCGTCGCCCCACCCTCACCTCCCTTGTTCGCTTTCCTTCGACCTAGTTTCACGCGAAGAGCACAATACGGTAGCGACTCGGTTAAAGACCGATCCAGTCGGGGGTGTAGCTCAGATGGTAGAGCGCTCGCTTAGCATGCGAGAGGTACTGGGATCGATACCCAGCACCTCCACTGTATTTTTTCGCCAGTGATAAAAGCACTACAAATCGTTGTGAGCCTTTCTGCATTCGTGTTTTTTTTTTCTTCACAATGCCACAATACTCATTTGTGAAAAATTCGATGTAGCCACTCGGTTTTGCGCAGCTATGCTAAACTGCCAAATGGTGCTTTTATATGCACTCACCAGAAAGGGTTTCTGCTTTTTTGTCCCCTTGGGTAAAAGTAACGTTCACTTAAGCGCGCTTATAGTCTGAATAGTTCGCTGTGTTTTAGGTGCTGCATTATGAAAATTTATCCAGACAATTTTTTCGCATTCGGTAAGATATTGTATAAACGCATCACAGTGTTCAGCGAATCGTCAATCTCCGAAAGCATTCACGGCCAGAGTATTTACTTCGGCGACTTCGTTCAACGTCTCCAAGTCAATATCTTTAAAGAGGCCTTCCTTTTAAAGATGACTGGTTTTAAAATGCCCTAATTCTCGACCTTACACAGCCCCCAACTTAATGCAGTGCTGTCTAATTCTACGGAACAACTACGACAACCCCATGCACTGCAAGATGAGGATGAAACCACAATGGTGACATGACGGCGCAACATCACTGACTGTTAGAAAAAACCTAATTTGGCACATTCTCTTATTAAGGGTTGTTCGACGTTAGCTAGGACTTCCAAACACTAATTCCACGTGCCACACGACGCAGACCCTAGGAGCTGTTTTATGCGGCGTGTGGTACAGTGAGCGTGTGCTCAAGAGATTTGAAATCGGTGGGCTGATGGGTGCCCTCATGGACGCGCTGTTTAGTGAAATTGTTAAAGTTTACATTGCCATCCTTGCTCAACAAATGTGAACCGGAAGACGTTGGCTTCGCTATACAAACCAGAAGAGAAATTAGGGAATATTTTCTAACTAGGTTATTGGAATGAGCCAGTCGATGTGCCTGTGGTCGTGGAATCACCGGCTGAAATCGGACCCTGAGGCAGGGAGCGCTGGTGAACTGCTTTGGCAACCATGCTAGGACTCAGCTATATAGGATGTCCCAACTATCAAGCACCAAGATTTAAAAATATGCAAATGCCACGTAGCTGGACACAACCACGGTAATGTTGTTTGTTGATTTTGTTCATGTCATTATAATATATGAGAAGATGATTAATTATTCAGACTAATTATGTAATTAGGCGGAATCACCAGCCCTTCCCGTGTCGAGAAAATGGTTGTAAGCTAAGCTTGTCGTGTGCGTATCTGACCTTCGTGGTGATTATCTCTTTCTCTCTGTATCTATCTTTCTTTCCTTCTCTTTCTCTCTCTCTTCCTTTCTCTCTATTTCTTTCTTTCTCTGACCTTCGTGATAATTACCTTTCTCCCTCTCTATTTATTTCTCTCTATATATATTTCTTTATTTATTTATTTCTTTCTAGATCTCTTTCTTCCTTTCTCTCTTTTTCACTTTGTTTCTCTGACCTTCGTGGCTCTCTCTCTCTCACTTGCTTTCTGTGACCTTCGTGGTGATTTTCTATATTTCTTTCTCTCTCCCTCTCTCGGTCTTTCCTTCTCTCTTTATTTCTTTTTCTCTTTCTCTCTTTCTTCCTCTCTTCTTTTTTCGTCTCTGGTACGCGCCAAAGAGCTTGGACCCTTTCTGCACTATCGCCAGAATCGGCCCACTTCTCAGCATGGCACCGCCACCACCACAACCACAACCACTACCACCACCCGCGCCGAAACTTGTGAGCCTACAAAACTTCGCTTAAAATTCGGACTGATTATGTAATTAGGCGGAATGCAGAAAACTAATTCGAGTATCTCCAAACTAGGGCTGACAACATTACCTTGGTGTTGTCCAGCTACGTGGCATTCGCACATTTTAAATTTTAGTGCATGATAGTTGGGACACCTTGTATATCATCAGAGCTTGTGGTGGTTGTCACTTTGTCAGCAACTAAATAAATAAGTGATTAGATGATGTGTGAATTGATTTTTAAGCGAAGGTTTACAGGCTAACACGTGTCGGCTGTGGTGGTGGTGTCACGCTGAAATTAAAGTGGGCTGATCCTGGTGGTTGTACAGAAAGGGTCCAAGCTCAATGGCACATACCAGGGACAAAATGAACGAGAGAAAGAGAGAGCGAAAGAGAGAGAAAGCAAGAAAAAGAGCAAGGAAGAAAGAGAGAAAGAAATGAGAGAAAAAAACAGAGAAGGTGAGAAACAGAGAGAGAACGAGAGAAAGAGAGAGAGAAAGAAAATCATCACGAAGGTCAGAGAAACAAAGAAAGGAAGAAATAGATACAGAAAGACAGAAAGAAATAAGGAGATAGAGAAAGGAAGAGAGAGAGAGAGAGAAAAAGAGATAAAGAAAGAGAGAGACAGACAGAAAAAGAGAAAGAAAGAAAATCACCAGGAAGGTAAGATACACAAACCACTAGCTTCGCTTACCCCCATTTTCTCGACAGGGGAAGGGCTGGTGATGTTTTATTATTTATTTACACATACTGATGTTTCTTTTTTAAACAAAGCCGCACATCGAGAACGAATAAGAAAGCGCTACAAAATAAAAAAAAAAACGTGCAGTGAAATAGCCACTACAGCAGCACCTACGCAGAAATAGGGCTAGATAGGGTAAATAAATAAAACTACAGGTAATAAAAAAAGCGCGACTGCAACGCAGCACCATAGCAATGCTCACACAGAAGGATGCCTAGGTAGCATATAAAAAAAACACCGCATATCCACGGGGTGAATGATGATGAGTGTGCGAAGCTCCGCAGGGAATCATCGGTAAACCGTGAATCTTCCGTGTAATTCGCCCAGTCTCGCCGCACTAAATCGAACGATTGACTTCCACCAATGACACGCGCCATATGTTACGTCATTCCTATTTTATAACATCGCCCTTCATTAAAATTGCACCATCTCCCGCTTAAGGGGACGCTAGCACAAACGCGTGAGAAACGTGCAGTACTCACTAGTAAGGGGGAGAGGCCACAGCGTCTTACGCAGCCGTTTACACATGCCGGAACGTGCACCGCGTTTGCCGACGCCATCACATGACTGCTGAGAGAGTATAACCTCCGTATTCATAAACGCTCCTTGACTTGAACTTGACTTTCGAACGCGTTTCGGACGCACTGCCCAAGGCGGTGGCAAGTCAAGTTCAAGTCGAGGAGCGTTTATGAATACGGGGGTAAGGCGTAGAGGCCACAGCGTCTTACACCAGCTTCTTACACGGGCCGTAACGCGCTAGCACAAACCCGTTAGAAACGCGCAGTCTTTCGTTAATGTTGGGTATTTATTGTCATCGTGGTGCGTGTTTCCATGTGCGCTTCGTGGCGTAGTGGTTAGCGCCGCGCGTTCGGAAGCGAGGGGTCCCTGGTTCGATTCCGCGCTACGGACACAACTTTCGGAATTTTTTTTCATAAAAGTAGACGTAGCTGCCTACTACTACTACATACTGCAGAGGAGGGACAGACCCACACCCTAAGGAGCTTCGCCCCTAAAAACGCTTCGTTTGGCAATTTGCGCAGGGCGTCGTCGAGGATTTTTGATCGTCCCGGGGTTTGACTGACTGACTGAATAAACTTTATTAAAACCAGCAAGAGGTGGTGGCTGGGCCAAGGCCTCCCACGTGGGGACGTCGAGGTGTTGCCTCTTCGCCGCCTCGCAGGTTTGCTGGGTCGCCCAGAGCCCGGCCGGACTCGACTCTCCTCCGCGCTCCCTTACGGCCTTTGCAGTGATGGATGCTACCGCCTGCCGCCGCAACTCTGTGGTGGCGCTGTTAGCTCACCGTTGATAACCGTTGATTGAACGCAGCCTCCGCGAAGCGCGTTCACAGATGCGCTCCGGCAGGGCAGCATACCAGCAACATCTGTGTAACTCCGGCTGTCAGATGCATGTTATCTGGAATTTTAAAGCCTAATTTTTTTTTCAGTGCCAGTAGTCAACATCATAGCCTCATACGATGTGGATGAAAGGGCTTGCAGCCTCTGGTTGAAGCCGCAAGCCTGTAGCAGACGACGCTCGAGAGATTAAAAGGGGAAGGTTAAGCCAACACCCACACTTATTCAATACAGATGTCGTTGCTAAGGGAAATGATTATCTCAGTACATGCACTTCAATTTATAAGAGAGGTACAGATACTGCAAGGCTACAACAAGCCTTGCAGTTGTAGTTGCAGTTGCAAGCCTTGCCAACAGGCCGGCAGTGTCAAGAGGTCAGATTTTCGAGCGTGATAATAACATTTTGGTGAAAGGCAGCGCCAAATCACACGCTCTCATGACTTCTTTTGAATGACAAGGTCGTTTACTGCCATGGACTTCAATCTGGTGACGGAGAAAAACAGACTTTTTCTCACGTTTCTGGGAATCGGCAACGATCTTTTTGACGGCAATATAGTGTTTGACGTCGTTCTACCCTTTCATCTTTTATTTCTCTACAGAGAGCTTTCTCAGTAGCCCCCGCACTTCGAGCGCTGGTAGGCAATCTGAGCCCGAAGCCTTTTCATCATGACCAGATAGTGACTAGCTCGGTAAGCGTTGTTACTGGTGGTTTGTGTTGAATCCCTTTGTCTCTCCTCGGTTACCTCCTCCCTAGCACCCAAATCTTCATGAGCTGGCAACAGCGACTCTGCTTTTCGCTTTTATGAATTCCCAGGAGCTGAGAGGTCACGACATACAGGGTCCTTAAGCGGTCTCCTTGCAGCTGGCACCATGTAGGACGAATAGAGTTCGAAGATGGTCGGTACAACTCCCACAAGCAACTTCCGCATTCGGCATCCGGGAACATAATAACTCTCATTGAAGTGTTTGCTATACACTACAGTTTACAGTTGATGAGGACTCGTCGTTGATGACGAGATTTTTACGAGAAATGTTTTTTTTCGCCACTTAGAACACAGTTCCGCATCGCTAGGAATTTGGTGAAAGGAAACACCCGGCTCTTCCCATGTTGAGATTTGAAAAATGGCACACAACAGTACGCCATGTCTACAGTGATCACGTTTGAGGCCGAAGGAACAAACGACGCTTTCACGCTTGCAACGATCCCACGGAGAAAGCTCACACATTCAGCTGCAAAAGCTGGCAAACAGTAGGTAGCGCACGAGGGATCGGCGGCATAGGCAGGCTGCTTCAGATGCGGCCGTCAAGCACAGAAGTGGTGAAGTAATTGCGCCCACAAAATCAGACCAAGCAGACCACACTCATGTCGTGGGCATCAGCGGACAAGTCTGATGAACATCGTGCGCACAAGAATCTCACCAGTCAGGACACCAGCATAGAATAAAGAAACAACTTGACAGCCAGCTACTGACGAAAATGACCGCAGAAAAACCAAGCCCGCGCTACGTGGCTACCCGCGCTACCCTACGCTCCCACGGACACGGTGAGGTGGTAGTGACCTCTTGCGGCGACCCATCGAGCTACTCGTCAGAAAAAATTACATTGACTCCCGTCGCTTTGCAAAGACCGTAAGGGAACGCCGAGGAGAGTCGAGTCCGGCTGTGCACAGAGTTGATCGTCGAGGTTGGAGCTTCGCAGGGAAGCGTGCCATCTCGACGAGAGAGTCGTGGGGTTAGTGTCGGGGTATTGTTGTGTACAGTCCCAAAGCATGCGTGTAAGTGTGGCTGGCTGTGTCTTGCAGATATGGCTCGTGGGATTGGGGTAAATGTCTGGGTAGATCTTGTTGCTAAGGTGTAACGAGGGGTAAGTGTTGGTTTATAGCAGGCGGAATGTTGTACCCTGCGCTTGCGATAGCTTGCTGTGTGGGCCGGGGAAAGTCCTACGCTTTAAATTGAAGGCTTTCACTACATCATTATTTCAAAGAATTCAGGTGGTATGTAAACGGTACAATGTTTAAGTGGTTAGCGCGTCTAGTTTGATGGGTTAGTGACTGATCCGAATGATAGATGCTTCAACTTGTCAAGATGCCTGAATAATATTGTGCAATGGGATAAGGTGCTCACACTTGCGCTCAAACCTGCACGTGTGTTGCAATTATTCAAGCGAAAAAATGGTGAACGCACGATGAGGGGGAGAAGTTACGGTCTTACCGATTAGCGATGAATCTAATTCCCTCTTTTTGGGATGAACTCCAGCTTAGCAATATTGCGCGCATGGGGAGGAGACCATACGTTTAAACTATATTTCAAAACGGGTCCAACTAGAGCATTATATGCTTTAAATATCCATCTTTTGTAGCACTTTATTGCATATTATATCGACATTTTTGTGTCATGTTAAGTTAGATGTTAAAGTGACGCCTAAGTATTTGAACTCATTAACATGTTTTATTGCGATAGCAATTATATGGACACTTCAAGCGGATTTCTACCGTCGCCGTCGTCATCGCCGTTGCCGTGAGGTTCAGTATAAAGTCCAAGGGCGGCGCGCCGTATGCGCAAGTGAAAGCGCGCGGGGGACGCGCGCTGTCAAGTGAGAGCGCACGCACCACAGAACACCCATACAAACTTAGAGAAGGGAAACTGTACCTTCCACAGTGCAACGCAAATAAACGTAGCGGTGGCGTTCTGATCTAAAGTATGCGACCGAGAGATGGCGCTGGCAGAATTACAACAGATATCATCATCATTACGCAGTGAGCAATATGGCCGCTACGGAAGCGGTTCGTAGGGCTCGTCGCACTGCTCGCTCGCTGGTTTTAGGCGTTTTGTTACCGCTTTTGGGACGGTATTCGTGTGTACTGTACTCTAACATGACTACAGACATGTTTATTATGTCGCCAGGTGACCCAGAGGCCTCAACCGGTAATAAAACACTTCAAACAAGTAAGCTTACATTGTTTATTGTCAATGGTGAATGAAGCAGTACATGCTCACAATTTTCGTGTGGCTCAGGTGGACTTAATGTTGTCCGAACCTGAGTTTACAACATAAAGAAACACAGATAACAATCTATTTAATGGAACCCAAAGCTGAAATCGAGCGAAGTTCGATCGTGTTCGGCGTGCCGTAAAGCAAGGAGAACGAAGGTTCAGACAGTGATATTTATGCTGAGCTACCCGCGTACTTGTATTGCATACAGTGCTGCTTGGCGTTTTATATTCTCTGCGTTCGACGATTTCAGCTAGGTTAAAGAAAGGAACATAAAAAATTGCTGTGCAAGAATTTACTGTCAGCAAGATAGGCTCGAGCTGCAATGTCCCATTGCTCTCATAACACATTGGCGACAGGCACGAAGTGCAGGAGGGGGGGGGAAGTTATGCTGAATTTCACATGATATATTTTCTGCTCGTGATATTCTTCTGCTGCACATTCAGCGTTCAGGTTGGGCAGTAAAGGCTTTGACACGAGTCGAGTACTCGTAGGAAAAGTAATTAAAGAACGTTATAGAGACAGCAGTGCTTAGAAGGACTTCTGGATATATTGTGTGAATAAACAAGGACACTAAATCAACATATAAGCAAGCCCAATTAATGCTCACAGATCCTTGGAAAATGCAATCTGCGGTTTCATGTTGAAAAAAAAATCTTGGTATATGTATTCAAACAAGGCAAAGAGGTTGCAAGGAGGTGAACACTTCAGTTGAGTATCAGAGGTGACCAAGGGAAGCCTCAGCTTAGTACCAACGTTTCACCAAACAAACATATTTGTGAGGGCCGAGACGAAGACAAGTTCCCACGCTGAGGTTTCCCTTGCTCGTTCACTGTTGATTAGCTGAATTTTAAGCTGAACTTATTCTGCGAGAACATTTCCAAATCTTTTTGGGAGCACACGGTGCTCAGGTTTGTCATCTTCTGTTTGAAGAGAAAGAAAATTTGTTTTTAGTGATTTCTCAAATTTGTGAAGTGTGAAATAGGCAGGCCGGTTGTGCGAGCTTGCCTTTTTTAGATATCTTTTATTGTGCGGGGCTAGCCTAGTTACTGATTTCATGCAAACTGTAGAGGAGCCTCTTGTAGTAAACAAATGTAAAATAATGCGCATTTCCAGATCTAATTCTAATCCTAGCATTTGCCATGTGAACGTTCCCTTAGATTTTGTCATGTCATGTAAATATCTTGGTGTACACATTACAAATGACTTAAATTGGACCATTAATATAGAGTACATCATTAGCAATGCTAATAACATGCTCGGGTACTTACTGGGCAACTTTTCCAAACGACCGTCTACTTTAGAACTTCAGGTTTATAAGACTAATTCGCTCGAAACTTGAATATGTATCAGCAATACGCGATTCCAGTCGCGATAATCTTACTTCACTTGAACTAGTACAAAATAACTCTACGCGAAACCATCTCTCGCTCAAGCTAACCATCTTCCCGCTGCTTCGCATCCCCACATGATTCCCTTTAGCGGGAGATGGAGTAGTATTTTTTTATTTACATGCACTAGCTTAAGAAAATTTCATAAGCACCATTATGTTTGTAAAAATCGTTGCAATCAATGCTAATTTGGAGGAAAGGAGAGGTGAACTCGCCGTTATTGAGATGAAATGAAACCTTTATTCCTATCTTTATGATTACAAAAGGGAGCGGACATAAGAGAAAAAGCCGCACGCAACTGCTTGAAGAACCCAGTAACGCCTCACATGATAATTAGGAGTTAGCGAGGAACAGCTTAGGTAATACAAGTCTACATAAAACTGGAAGCATTTTGAACACATGTTGAAATTGTGAATGAACAGGAGTAAAATACATGCCGTACAAGTCAGTGCAAAGGTCATCCATCAATACAATATCAGTACAATATCAATAATACAATCATCAATTATCAATAATACATCAATCAATACAAATCAATACAATATCAATTCGAGAAAAACAAAGGTCAATGTGCTTGATTAGCGTCTCATGATTCAAACAACATTGATAACAGTTTAACATAGCGATTAACGTAGCGGTGTAGAAACAAAATGAAAGCGTATCCATGAAGTTACACGAACACACCCTGAGAGAATATTTCATATACAATGCTACGAATGTGTCAAAAGTTTAGTACAGGAGGGGCAAAACTTCAAGTAATGGTTTACTGAGATAGCAATTATATGGACACTTGAAGCAGATTTCTGCCGTCGGCATCGCCGTCGTCGTGAGGTTCCTTATAAAGTCCAAGGGCGATAAAATCGTCGCCGCGCGCCGTATGCGCGAGTGAAAGCGCGCCGGGGACGCGCGCTATCACGGAGAGCGAACGCATGGCGGAAAGCAAACGCGTCTTCCGATGCGCGAAAGGCCGGGGGGTATGGGAGGGAGGGAGGCGGGGCGACGCTGTGCTGCGGCACCAAATGTGTATCTTGCAACCGGGCGCAAGGGGAACTGTCCACTCAATCTCCCACGCGACCGGAGGAAAGCGGGAAGGCAGCGCGGGCGAGGGGGGTGGGGGTAGAGTACTGCACGGGCCGAGTTTTTCAGCCCGGGCCCAGCTCGGACCCGTTTTAGGGGCGAAGCTCCTTATAGCGGCACCCGTTCGTCCCCGTCGTAGTAGGTAGCCACGTCTAGTTTTATGAATTGCTCAATAGATGGCGTTGTGTGTCTGTATATGTATGTATACCTATATATACATATATATGTATACGTATAGTATAACCGGAAGCCAACTTCCGCTTCCGGTTCCACTTCCGGTTCCGTTCCCACTTCCGGTTCCGGTTCCGCTTCCGGTTCCGGAAGCCAGCTTCCGGCTTCCGGAGAACGCTTCCGGCGTTTTATGAAAAAAAAAAAGTTGTCGCAGTTTCACCTGAAAGGCGAAGCATCAATTGCGATAGCAAATTTGTTGAGAGCTATACGGAGTAATGATATTAGCTTTATCAGCTGTATAAACTTGGACATGCAGCAGCACCGGCAACACGCAGAACTATTGTCGACGCCGTCGGCCTTTTGCCCGCGTTCGCTTAAAATGCGTGCGGCGTTGGTGACTGTTGCCGGAGCCTCTGATATAAATAGGCACTTGGTGCCGGAGGTAAACCTCGCCTCCCTCCCTTCCCTCCCGCCGCCCTTTCCTCCCCCACGGCCTCTCGTGCGTCGGAAGAAGGCGCGTTTGCTCTACATATTTGGTGATTGTAAAGGAGGAAAGAGACGCTTACTTCTGCAGCCCTTAAGCGAGCACGGCGCAGAACGCGCGTTTGTTCTCCGCCGTGCGTTCACTCCCCGTGAAAGCGCGCGCCCCTCGCGCCCTTTCACTCGCACATACAGCGTTCGGCGCGCGGCGACGATTTCATCTCCATTGACGTCATACGGAACCTCACGGCGACGGCGACGGCAGAAATCTGCTTTTGAGTGTCCATATAATTGCTATCGCAATAAAAATCCGAAAGTTGTGTCCGTAGCGCGGAATCGAACCAGGGACCCCTCGCTTCCGAACGCGCGGCGCTAACCACTACGCCACGAAGCGCACGTAGACACACGCACCACGATGGCAATAAATACCGAGCATTAACGAAAGGCCGCGTTTCTAGCGCGTTTGTGCTAGCGCGTTACGGCCCGTGTAAGAAGCTGGTGTAAGACGCTGTGGCCTCTCCGCCTTACCTTCAACGCATTTCGAACGCGCTGCCCAAGGCAGTGGCAAGTCAAGTTCAAGTCGAGGAACGTTTATGAATACGGGGGGTATACTCTCTCAGCAGTCATGTGATGGCTTCGGTAAACGCGGTGCACGTTCCGGCATGTGTAAATGGCTGCGTAAGACGCTGTGGCCGCTCCCCCTTACTAGAGAGTACTGCACGTTTCTAACGCGTTTGTGCTAGCGTCCCCTTAAGCGGGAGATCCGATGATTCCCTCCGGAGCTTCGCCCACTCATCATCATTCACCCCGTGGATATGCTGTGATTTTTTGGGGCGAAGCTCCTTATAGCGGCACCCGTTCCGTCCCCGTCGTCGTAGTAGTAGTGTGTAACCAGTCTGAGAAAAATGAGAAAAAAAATTCCGTAGTTGCGTCCGTAGCGCGCAATCGAACCAGTTACCCCTCGCTTCCGAGCGGGCGGCGTTAGCCCACTACGCCACGAAGCGGACATGGACACCCGCACCACGATGGCAATAAATACCCAACATTAACGAAAGGCCGCGTTTCTAGCCCGTTTCTAACGCGTTTGTGCTAGCGCGTTACGGCCCGTGTAAGAAGCTGGTGTAAGACGCTGTGGCCTCTCCTCCTTACCTTCAACGCGTTTCGAACGCGCTGCCCAAAGCGGTGATGATAAGTGGTTCTTGAGGGAAAGGGAAAGGTTGGCGCTATCTTCTGCAGCCCTTGAGGGAGCACGGCTCAGCGCCGGCAAGTCAAGTTCAAGTCGAGGAGCGTTTATGAATACGGGGGGTATACTCTCTCAGCAGTCATGTGATGGCGTCGGCAAACGCGGTGCACGTTCCGGCATGTGTAAATGGCTGCGTAAGACGCTTTGGCCGCTCCCCCTTACTAGAGAGTACTGCACGTTTCTAACGCGTTTGTGCTAGCGTCCCCTTAAGCGGGAGATCCGATGATTCCCTCCGGAGCTTCGCCCACTCATCATCATTCACCCCGTGGATATGCTGTGATTTTTTTACGTTGGGCTGCCCGCCCGAGCCCTACGAAATGTTTTATGGCGAGACCTGGGCCCGCCCGGGCCCGGAAATATTCTACGTTACCTTAAGGCTCTGTTATACTCCGACGTTCAGAACGCGCGCGCGCGCCGGCGTTCGTTTCGTCGCGTCACGTCGGCGATGCCCCGCCAGGCGCAAATCCGCCTTCCCTATAGTCCAACGCGACGCGGCCCGACGCAGCGGCATAGAGAAAGGAATTCAATTTCTTTCTCTATGCAGCGGCCGGAGCCAAAGCAGCGCATGCTCAGTAGAGCAGAGCAGAGCGCGGAAAGCGAGCGCCGCGCGTACAGTGTACTAGAATAACTCTTCTAGTACACTGTAGCCGCGCGGAAAGAAACGCGGACGCGGTGCAGTCTGGGTAACGTCGTCGGCGCGAAATGCAGCATGTTGCATTTCGCGCCGGCTGCCGCCGGGCCGCGCCGACGGACGCTGGCCGCGTCAGTCGCGCCTCGCGTCAGGGCTCTGTTATACTCCGGCGTTCACAACGCGCGCGCGCGCCGGGGTTCGTTTCGTCGCGTCACGTCGGCGATGCCCCGCCAGGCGCAAATCCGCCTCCCCTATAGACCTTTTCACAAACCGACGTTTTAGCAGCGCCATTTGCCGACGCGGGCGACGTCTAGCGTCAGAACATGTTATGCCGCCGGTTTGGACTGTGCGCCTTGCGAGAGAGCAGGCCGGCCGCACTTCGGTTGTGTGATCTTCGCCGCGCATTATTTCGATTGTTTTCTTCCGTTTCGCTTGTCTTGTGCGGCTTGACTTGTTACATGTTTCACGTGCTCGCGTGAGCGCTCAGTGTGGTGTGCCATGGCAACAGCAAGCCCAGCCAGTGCCAGTGGATGTGGTGTTTCGTCGTCAGTAGCGGCGGCAGCCGCGTCTGCTTCGTCGAGACCTGAAGTGATAATCAGCGGTATATTTCATTGTTATTGCTGGACACATGTGATTGAATCTGATCACCATTAGGTTTCGCGGTTGAGGGTTGCCTCATTTAGCGAAAGCAGGCGCGTACGTAGCTGTCGGACAATGCTTAGAACCAGGCGCCGGCGGCCCGACGACGCGTGTCAGTGGTTGGTAGATATGCGGTGGTTACTCCATACGCTTCCGACGCAACTGAACAGCTCAAACATGCAAAATTTATTGGATCTGGTGCGGTGCAGTGTGCTTATAACCAAATGTCAAAACATAAGCGTGGCGATCGAGCAGCGCGGTACCTGCAGCGAACCGACGCGCGACAGTGATCACAGATGCCAGCGCATCTGATACAGCCCAGGATGCTAGATTTTTATTTTTAGTATTTAGTAGTTATTTATTTATACATACTGTCAATCACAATAGGGATTATAACAGGACTTGTTATAAAGAGATATTTGTTTACCTATTTTTTACGTTTGTTTACCTGGAATTGCTTTTCTTTCGAATGTCTAAATTTGGAACAAGCTTCGCTCACGGTGAACCTTAACGTAGATCGTGCGCGAAGTTTGTATTGAAGATACGGCGTACGGAAGGAATTGTTCATGTGCGCTATCTCTGAACCGAAATAAGCCAATAATATTGCAGCGTTAGGGCCATCTCTGCTCTTTCTCTAGTTTCTGTGCAATGTTCATAATAAAGTACTGTCGAGTCTCAACAACTGTCGAATAAATACATATGCATATGAGTGTAAACCACTACTGACCATGAGTGAAAAGCGCTTAGTGGTCAGCGAAGCGGTCACTGCACGCACGTAAGTATTTCACTTGATCGACTGTGCGAATAATTTATTTTTTTCGTTACTGTTATTCTTGTAAGCATGATTCTATTGTCCGCGCGTACCCATGCGAATACCATTTTTTACGTTCTAACTTGCGCGGGCTCATTTAGCGCATTTCTACGCCATGCACAGTTAGCGCATTACGGTTCCCGGACTCTAGCACTGGTGCTAGGCCGCGCTGATGAGGTTGACACGTTCGTTTTTGCATTCTCTTGCTGCCCAAGCACAAAGACAACGCTCAAAGATAGGTGAGCTCGATGCAGCACCACACTGTTGAAGTTATTAACTTTATGGGCAGGGCCGCGCAGGGTGCGTGTGAGCGCAGAGACAATGTTTTGGTAGACACAGGGTCTGCATACATCTTCCATAGGACACGATTTTTCCAGATAGTTGCGAAGTGTATTTACCGACTAGTTCTCTCGCAGAGTGCTTCAATTTGTCTTATACCGGTGTCACACGGCCACTTTTGATAGCGATCGAGAACGATCTGGATCGGAATGTTCGACCGCGATTGGCTCCCTTCCGCAGATTGAGCAAAGAAGCCAATCGCGACCAAGAAATTTGACCCAGATCGGCCTCGATCACGATCAAAAGTGCGCCGCGTGGCCCCCGTATTAGGAACGGGAATGAAGTCGTGTTTGAAAGAATAACAAATGTAGCCTCTGCCACTACATACGAGAAAATATTGCATCGAAAAGCTGACAATTCTCGCAACCTATTGGGAAATGTGCCGAAAAACGTTTACCAAAATGCGTTATGTTACCGATGTGTGCATTGGTTCACATTAGACTGGAATGTCAAGTCCTCAGGTGATGCAGGAAACCGGCGAAACGTGATGAACACATCACATCGGCAGTGGTCTCGCGGAGTGCTGTGTTGTGGACACACTTAGTCCCCAAAATCGTTATTTTCCGCTGGTTGTTTGTGCACCCATAAACTGCACAGTGCTGGCCTGTAGCCTTTTGATGAGTATATATGTCATTATTTACGAGCGTAAGTCATTCGTGACAAAAATAAACGGAAACATCGAAGGAAAGCTACCACTCCGCAATGCAAGCGCAAGGCAAGCTCACAGTCCAGACCGAACAGGCAACACTGACACATACTCTCCACGCCAGACCGTCGGAAGCGCCCTCGTAAAAACGTCTATAGTCCAACGCGACGCGGCCCGACGCAGCGGCCGTAGCCAAAGCAGCGCATGCTCAGTAGAGCAGAGCGCTGCGCGGAAAGTGAGCGCCGCGTGGAAAGAAACACGGACTCGGTGCAGTCTGGGTAACGTCGTCGGCGCGAAATGCAGCATGCTGCATTTCGCGCCGCCTGCCGCCGGGCCGCGCCGACGGACGCTGGTTGCGTCGGTCGCGCCACGCGTCAGACTATAGAGCGATCGCGTTTTGCTAGCGTAGCGTCGCTGCGCCCAGCGTGCGCGCGCGTCGACGTTACGTCGGAGTATAACAGAGCCCATACATAGGCCCGAGCCCGGCCCGAGACCGAAAAAGATCACCGAGCGGTATTAAAAAAAAATAAAGAAGAGAATGCAAGGAATTTATTCTTAAGGCATAAACACATGTCATCTGCAATTATGAACACCATTCGAGCGGTCTGAACGCAAATACCAGCGCGCGAAGTAGTACGAATGACCCTGCCGAGCAGTATGTCAAGTCAAGTCAAGTTTATTTACAACATGCACAAAGTACAGTGTTGAACGCCACCCTGGCAAGATAGCTTGTAGCGATCCACATCGCCAGGGGCCACGGAGCAGGAAGGTAGAAGAGGACGACGAAGAAGAGAGGCCTGCTTAAGAGTGCCTCAATAAGCAGATACAGTCATTATGTCTACGTAAAAGCTTTATATTGGCGCAGTCGAGGTCTGGAACCTGCACACGAAGATCAAGTTAGATATCACGCGCCATGAGGGGCGACCCGTCATCGTGGGCTTCCAACCGGATGGTGAGAGATACGTCGGGCTGCCGGAGGACACCACCGCTCCGAGTCTTCTGGAGACGATTTCCCATGTAGCCGGAGCCTCTGTACATGACCTCGTCACTCAAGGTAGTGTGACTGTCAGCATGAATCTTGATGATTTGGATGCTTGTTTAGGAAGAGCCCCAGCGACACGTGAAAAGCAGACGCCAGCTAATTTCACTGATTCTAAGACAGAATCCATCATTCGCGCATTACAAGAAATGCAGATGATGTATATGGCACAGCAGCAACAGCTGTTAGCACTGGTTATTTCAGCTGCTAATGTGAGAGGGAAGCGTGAAGAGCTTTTTGTGAAACCAGACTTGTTTGATGGCACTTCATCAGGCGTAGCTTTTTGGCTAGATTTCTACGAATATGCCTGTAACAAAAACCAATGGACCACAGACGCAGACCGCATACGTAATATGAGACCTTTTCTCTGTGGGGACTCACGGAAGTGGTTTGACTTGCAAATAACATCACATGCAAACACTTCTTGGACGGAATGGAGGAAAAACTTCTTGAATGCCTTTCAGTTGAATCCTGTAGAGCTCTGGAATAGTGCTATTGTCTACAGGTAGAGAGGCACTAATATCAAAGAGTACGTTTTTGAAAAGTGGCGGTTGCTTCGTACTGCTGACCCGACATTGGCGGATTCTTCTGTCATCGCTCTTGTTGTACATGGTATGACTAGACATTATCAAAGACAGAAAGAGTGAGGTCGCTTACTACTATGGACGAGTTGCTACTAGCACTGACATATGCTACATATCCTCAATACCATGCACCTGATAAGGAGATGTCGGTCGGCAGAGGCGATTACCGTGACAAGAACACAGCCACATCATTGGGGGCAGAAAAGACTAGCACTGATTGTAACCGACACTGCAGCGTGACGCCCAATGTACAGGGTCAGGACTTGGATGAAGAGAAATGCACTGTTGAGGAAACGGTATTTCTCACGAAGACAGGCATTTTGAGTGTCCAGATGCTAGTGGATGGCCGCACTTTGTCAGTCTTAATTGATACTGGTGCTTCTGTAAGTTTATTCAACGAGAGCCTAGTCGATGCTGACAACATTGTGCATGGGAAGACAATTTCGTCTGCGGCTACGATGGTTCTTGTCGAGAATATAATAGATAGACGTCAGCTTATCTGGAGTTTGAAGGTGAAAAATCAAAGGTTCAAGCATTGGTGGTGCCCAGAGTCAATTTTGATTTTATCTTATCAAGACCTGATATGAAACGCATGAAGATTAATATTCTCTGGAATGATTTGGTCACGATAGAAACAGGCTGTCATCAACTTCATATAGCCCAAAATAATGATCCTAAACTGTCTTCCGCAGAGGATTTGCCTTTGAAGTTTTCAGAGATTTTGTGCATTGGCTCATATCAAGAAGCCACAACAGCCCTTGAGGTGCCTTTCCTCTTACGCGACAGCACTATAGTCATGAGAAAGCCATATAGCCTCAGCCACGAAAAAAAAGTATGGTTAAAGCAGGAGCTTCAGGGAATGCTGGAGGCGGGAATAATCAGGCCTTCTACTTCGTGTTTTGCCTCGCCTATTACGATTGTTCCAAAAGAAGATGGGTCATTTCGCCTCTGCACAGATTATAGACTAGTAAACAAGCAAACAGATCTCTTCCGATATCCAATGCCGAGAATTGATGAAATAATTGACGAGACTGGAGGATGCCAATGGTTTTCCCGCATTGACCTATGTAAGGGATATTGGCAGGTACCACTAAGAGAGGATACCAAGAAATTTACAGCATTTGCTACCCCTTTTGACATATACGAGTAGAATAGGCTGCCGTTTGGATTGAAAAACTCCGGATCATGGTTTCAAATGATGATGAACGATGTGCTAAAAAACTTTATCGGAAAATTTTGCAATGTGTATGTGGACGACATAATTGTATACTCGAAAACAAGGGAAGATCATGAAGAGCATCTTGGAAAGGTCCTCGAAGCCCTCAGCACTGCTAGACTGAAGATCAACATTAAAAAAAGTGAATTCTTCTGCAAGAAAGGGGTATTTCTTGGAAGAGTATTTGATGGAAGAACCAAGGGCACTAAAGAGGAGAGCGTTCAGCGCATCAAGAAGCTGGCCAAACCCTATGACATTCATTCCTTAAGAGTGTTCCTTGGGCGCGCAGGTCACTTCCGCGCGTTTATAAAAGACTATGCGAGAAAAACTAAATCTCTCACGGCACTGACGCAAAAAGGCGTGCCGTTCGTATGGTCCGAAGAATGTGAGAATAGCTATATGGAACTTGTAGAAGCGTGTACTGACACTCGCATACTTTGATTTGCCGTAACATTGAAAAACATTGCGTATTGATTGATAAACATTTTGAGGTCCCGGATCATGCACTCGGCGAGAGAATTAGCCTTCAGGAAATCAACTGTCTTGGGCAGGCAGTTGATTTGCGACTAGCTCAGCATCAGGAGTGCAAGTGGCAGAGTTTGCAGCATGCGCCGGGCACGCGGGAGGCGTTCTGCTTCACTCTGGCGTATGTCTCGTTGGACCAAAGTGAGATTCGCATGCCGACGCCGTTGCCTTTCTGCGTCACTTAGCGCAGCAGTTTCCTTAGTTGGTGCCATCGCAAACGAAGCCTTAGGCGGCGTTGTAAGCAGTGCTGATGCCTGTTGAAGCTGCACTCCGTAGACACCCAGGCGCGGCAGGCTAATCCGGCACGAAGGACAAACGATGTGCGGAAAGTGCTAACACCACGTTGGAGCCTCCGCTGCGCTGTGACTACCGAAGCGCTCCCGGTTGGCGCTCGTTATAGTGTAATGATGCAGTACTTCGCTTCAACGCTCCTAGATGGCGGCGCTATCCCTGTCAAGAAGGCATACTTTAGTTGTTGGCTCCGAACGTCATATCCGTTAAGGAAGTTCGTCGTGGATCCCGGCATAAAATATTTTAGTGTTAAAAAAGAAAAAAGAAAAACAACCTTCCAACATTTCAGCACACCACACTGGCAACCCAAGAAGTTCTGAATGTGGTGCGCGTTGCAGAATGGCTTACTGTTACCTCATTGAGGCGTCCTGCTTTGTATTTACAGAAAGATGGTGTTGGCTACTTCAATAAAAGGTTCTTTTCATAGACACAATTATGTAGATGCGCTTCAAATCGCATACCATTGCAAGATGCCAAAAGATTGATTGACAGTACGTCAAAAGACAAATAGAAAGCTTACAGTAATTTCGTAAACAGAGCGCAGTTTTTCTCAACAATACAAATGAAAAAGGCCACTAATTAAACATAGAGTGCGCTTTACAATTAGTTTGTCTTTGTACCAATTAGGGTTTCTTTGTACTGCATTGCAGGGCCTCTCGTCGCGATGACGTGCACTTCAAACTTTAGCTGAGCACCAGAAACAATTGCTCATACGTCCTGGAATTTTCGACTCCAGTCTATAAAACGGTCTTACATTGAATGATCGCCCACCTCTCCAAATTCTTTGCATCGGCACGAAGACTCTTCTCATGTGAAAAATCAAAGCTTCCGTGCTAGTGTTGTTCATCGAAGCTGCAATATAATAGCTCCATGCATGCGATTTATGAGCAGTATGGTTACTCCGTTCGCATGACTTGGTTCGTGTCAACTGAAATAATGAGAGTTAGGTAATACATGCACGTACTATGAAAACGGAGGACAGATCTAATCGGCAAGTGGGGGTCAGGAGCGAAATTGTTCCCCGTGCTGTTTTCTGTAACGAGTACACGATCAAGGACAATAGGGCGTTGCGCGTGTTCTATCTCGCTCGCGTTTTGTAGACTGCCTAATTCGCACGCAGATTTCCTGAACCATAAGTATGGAGGACTTAATTCTTTAGAGACGCTACGGCTTCAAGAACGGCGCAATAACATGAGCAACCCGGCAAAAGAGATGCTAGGCGCGCAATAGAGCGGGGTGTATTGATACCAAGGCCGAAAACTAATACACACAGTGAGTAAATGATAAATAGAAGTATGAAAAACAAACGCACACGCGATTCAAGAGTGCTCCGCTGGGTCAAGCAGCGGCAGCTTGAAGACAGAGCGCGCAGCTAGGCCTTGTATATCTCTAGGCCGTCGGTGAGCGGCTGTGACGGTTTATAGAGCAATGTGCACCGACGTCGTACCGGCTTCTCAATTTTTTCTCGTATGGCAAGAAATGTTCTGACATACTTCGCTGAGCTTTCTGGACTTAATTTGCAGTACATAAGTTACATTCCTCAATGCTCCGTCTCCACATTGACAAAGTGCTTTTTGTTTTCAGTACGAATCTAAACAAAAGTTTATTGAACATCGCTTGATTTTCCGAGAAGTTTCCTTCATTTTTTTTTCTGTCTTACAACTTTTTGGAGTAAAACATGAGCTGTAACAAACAATGAGGTGTTTTTAATTCCATTTTTGACATTTTTTAGCCGCTATAAGGGTAAACCACTTTAAAAAACTTCTAATTGCTTTGTATATAAAGCATATAATATACAGGACAGATGCGCCTGTGTGCCATCTACTCAACTAAAGAATTTGCGTCAGTGGGAGGCAACACACTAGGGGGGGGGGGGGATAATTCCACCTCGAAAGCTGCACAATACTTGCCTCTCACTGAATGAAAACAGTAAAGACCACTCAAAATAAAATTGTTATGATTTCTCGCCATGTGTGTATATTTTGTTTGTTATGTATGTACTTGCGCGTAAGGGGCTAGGTAATATGTATGATTAGCATGCTACCAGGCGCAAATAACAACATTAAGCTTGAAGCAAGCTTGTATACGAGGACTTCCTTTGCAAGAAAGGCAGCGTTCCTAATGGTTTTCTTCGGCAGTCAGAGCAAAGCAACTCTTGAACCAGACGGGCTTAAATTATTTACGGGAACATCATATCGGGAACCGGAGCCACTGATCATGGGCACAGCTGCTCTGAAATGCCACAAAAAATTTTTGTATTATGTACCTGTTTAAATATGTTATGCTTCTTTCAATGCAAACAAGAAACAACAGCTACCTGAGATACTTGTCCGAGAGACCGTCCTTCACGTGTCAACCTGCATTGTTAATTACTCCGAGAAAGAATGAAAGTCTTAAAGTCCGGGAAAGAGTGGTTCTGTTTATTAGGCTTAAATTAGTGATCTTTATATTAAAGTTCATGGTTCCCTATGGTATATGCCGAAAAGCATCCGGAAGGAAGAATAAATCATGATTATGATCCCGTGTTGTTGACTTTGTACAGGCGTTCATGGGACACATGGAGTCTCATATGTACATTAATTTACCGCAGCTTTTACATTGGGCCATGTAACAGAAATGTCGAGTCCCTTCATGACGAAATGGTTCCCAGAACGGCCTTTGACCAGTTATCTAGATGACGGCATCACATACGGAATGGCCACAGCTCTGTTTTGATGAGAGTGAACGTGACCATGTCGAGTGGTGCGGTGCTAAGATGCTTAATATGCGAAGCGAGATTCTTGCGGCAACCGGTCGTCGTCCCCCGCTTCACCTCTCTCGTTTGCTTTCCTTCGACCTGGTTTCACGCAAAGAGCACAATACGGTAGCAACTCGGTTGCCGAGCGATCGTGTCGGGGGTGTAGCTCAGATGGTAGAGCGCTCGCTTAGCATGCGAGAGGTACTGGGATCGATACCCAGCACCTCCACATATCTTTTTTTCTTGAAGCCCCACGAAAAAAAAAGAGCTTTGTCTATTTCTTTTTTTCATAACTGTCACCATACTATGTTGTAAAAAAGTCGATGTGAGATGTTTCGTTTCTTCGTATAAAGAAATTGGGTAGGTGAAAAATGTTGCTTTAATACGCACTCAGTAGAGATTTCGTGATTATGTGGGTTTCGATAAAACTAATCATCGGAGAAATAAGTAGGCATATTGTGAATCACCCCAACTGCACTTAAAATTCCATAAGTATTGTCGAAATTTCTCCGGACAATGTTTCCAAACTTCGGTCAGAACTAGCTGTAAAGGAGAAAAAGAAAAAAAAAACTAATTTCAGCAATTGCTCCAACTCTGAACGCCATTATCGCGAGAGCACTTACTTCTGCAACATCACTCAATGCCCTTAACGTCGACGGTTAAGGTATGGTGATGACTATGGTATGGTGATGAGGGCACGACGACGGCAGTGGCAGGAGTACGCCATCTAACTGACTAACTATTGAAAAAAGAAGAGAAAGTGAATTTTAGAGCATGTTTTCATAGAGCGTGCCGACGCCATGTGTGCGCAGTCTGTACATACTCAAGAAAGCCCTCAAAACAGAGCTACCAATTGCACCCCATAGTATCCCGTATACACGAGGTCTTTTGCAAGAGTTCACACAGTTCACTGAAAAATGAAAGATTCAGTTCAGAAACTGTCAGATATATTACTGTGACCAGGTTCAATATATTCCCATTGTGCACAATACATCGGCTACACCTCTTCTTAAGCTGCTGGTGACACTTTTCAATCCCCTCTTCTGTTTAGCGCTTCCTTTTGACTTGACACATACCTGAAATTCCACCCCCGCCAAACCAATTTGCATTTGTGGAACAAAAAAAAATAACGTCGCAGTGGGCTAAGTCCCGCAAGTAGGGCGGGTGTTCCACCAAAGTGATGGAATTGCCTGCCAAATTCTCGCGCAGTATCAATGCAGAGGGCGCAGTGCCGTATTTAGCGCTCATCTTTCAACAAATGTGGTCGCACGCAGCGCGCATGATCTTTCATACGCTTCAGCACCTACGTGTAGAAAGCTATATGCGCAGTGTATAGTTCAGGTACAAATTTGTGATGCGCAATTCTATTGCAGTGAAAAAAAAAACAGGATCGAAATGACTGATTTGTTCCACCTTTACTTTTTCGCTACTTGCTATGCAGCTGTATAGGTCGATGACATATTAAAAGGAACCGCTTTATTCCAGCCGAGCTCGATCGTGCTGCCACACGAAGATGAAGTGTTGAAGCTGATGATGTAATAAATAGATGAGAAGATGTACAATGGTAGATGATATGTAGAGATGATGAAGAAGAAAGGCACATGTGACGCTCACACTATTTTCCGCTCGCTGTGGAAGCGGTCGCCTGGCCTTTCGGGAGGATTACAAAATGTGTCGAGCACATGGTTTCAAACGGGAGACATGCACTATCTCTGTCCCACGACAGCGATGATCAGACGGCGTTCTAACGGGCAAGACGTGGTAATTACCAGGGGATGTGTTACATAGTTACTACACACGTGGCGTGTGTACTGAATACGACAGCACTCACTTGTAAGGTTGGAACAGGAACGTTTATTGCTTCCGTCTGGGATCTTATGTATACGAAAATAAAAAAAAAGGGGGGGGGGAAGAGAGGACAAGGGAAAATATATAAGAAACCGCACGCGCCACCAGCGCTTGCGAGGCAGTTAGATGGCGACGGACGTCCCTTTACAACAGGATGTCTGCTCAATGACTGCGTAAGGTCCAATAAATTGACGGAGAAATTTTTCACATAAGCCGGCAACGCGCTCAGGAATCCAAAGAACTTCGTCGCTAGGAGAAAAAAGTCAGAGCACAGTGTGTCGAGTCGTAGCGAGTCTTCCGAGCGTCTTGGGAGATGCCGGTGTTAATGCGGGCGAAGTGATGGCAGTCCGCGAGGCGAGACAAAATTGTTTCGAAAGAGGAGCAGCTGCAGGTACAGAAGTCGAAAGGAACTATACATCTAGATCGAAACTCGGTGAGCGGCCATAAACGAGCAAAAAGGGAGGAAAGACGATAGTACGTTGCGTAGCCGTGTTATAAGCGAAAGTTACGAACGGCAGGATTGCATCGCAGTTTGTGTTGTCGGGGCGGATGTACATTGTAATCATGTCTGAGAGGGTACCGTGAAAACTCTCCGTCAAGCCGTTGGTCTGCGGATGGTAATTGGACTTCGTCTTGTGAATGGTGTTTCAGGCGCGCAGAACTTTGGTAAGGACAGAAGAGAGGAACACTTTGCCGCGGTAACTGAGGTAAACGCATGGAGCCCCATGACGTAAAAAAATGAATGCTGCGTAGCAAGAAATCGGCGACGTCAGTGGCGGTCCCCGCTTGTATAGAGGCTGTCTCGGCTTAGAGTGTTAGATGGTTGCCTTTTGAATCGTGGGAAGAAGGTAGTACAAGTCTATTCCAACAGCTTCGAAAGGCGAAGCTGGACAAGGAAGAGATTCCAAAAGGCCAGAAGGAGCTCTTATCGGTCGTTTGCGGCTTTGACAACGAACGCAGGATGTGACGTACTTCGCAACGGTTGAAGAGAGGCCAGGCCAGGATTACCGACT
Organism: Dermacentor silvarum; assembly: GCF_013339745.2. Taxonomy (NCBI): domain Eukaryota; kingdom Metazoa; phylum Arthropoda; class Arachnida; order Ixodida; family Ixodidae; genus Dermacentor; species Dermacentor silvarum. Next base: position 148,918,478 of record NC_051161.1, read on the forward strand.
TCCTATTCTGTCCTACGTCTTGTGGTAGCCTAAATGACCGGCCGTCGGATGATCGTGAAAGGCTTCCAGCACCTGTTGTTGCAGACAACACGGTATGATCGGGACCCATTTTTTGCAGTCGACGTGATAAATGTAGCGATATTAAGCCCCAGCACGCAGCTTGAATTGTTTATGTTGTCGACGATATGGTGTTCGGAGGTGAAGATGAACCGTCCATGCGTTTCATTTCATTTCATTTCATTAATTTACTCTCAAGGCCGTACAGGCATTACAGAGAGGAGTGGCAATATAAAAAGAAAAAAAAATGGCTAAATTTGCAGCACATGATCACAGATAGCCGACTTGAACACATCATGATCTGTGATAGTGACGATGGAGGCGGGAAGGCGACTGCAGTCTTGACTTGTTTTCGGGATGAAGGCTTGGAGGTATGCATTGATTTTACACTGAGGCACCCCAACCTTCATTTGATGATCAATACGGGATGACAAATGGTTTAGAGGCGAAAAAAGTGTCATTTTTAGGTCATTATTAGTGTAGTATATTTTATTAAACAGGCATAAGCGTGAAATTCGACGTCTAGTAGAAAGGAGAGGTAGGTCAAGATTTTGCTTCATGCGAGAAACGCTGGCTAAGCGATAGTAGTTAGAGAGGATGAACCTAGCTGAGCGGTTTTGAGCCAATTCTAAGGCCTGTGTTAACGAGCTAGTGTACGAGTCCCATATGGGTGAAGCGTACTCAACTTTAGAAGGCACGAGTGCTTTATATAGTAGTAGTTTCAACGGAACAGCAGTGAGGTGGTAATTCCGCCGAAGAAAACCAAGGGTACTGTTAGCTTTGTTTACGAAGGCCATCCGGCGCCAGATCTGGACGAGCCATTTGAGACGTCCGAAATCAGACACGTCCCAACCTTAACAGCAGATCGGCGCCGGGGCCCGACGGAGTAACGAATAAGCTCCTTAGGAACCTGTATGACATCGAAACACTTAAAGACGAGATCAACCGGGTATGAAATTCCGGCCAAGTCCCAGAAGAATGGCGCACCGCCAAAGTAGTACTCATCCCTAAGCCGGGTAAGCCACCGCACATCGACAATTTGAGGCCCATCTCTCTTACGTCCTGCATCACCAAGGTCGCGGAACACGCGATGCACAACAGAATCGTTGCACATATTGAGAGCAGGGAACTCTTTAGGCACAACCTAGTTGGGTTCAGACACTCCCTATCAACACAGGACGCTATGCTTCTTCTCAAGAGGGCTATTTTTGATAATAAGACCCGTCATGTAAGGGGAATCCTCGCGCTGGACCTCGCCAAAGCTTTAGACAGGGTCAAACACAGGCACATACTGCGAGAAATTTCTGCCCTTAACCTGGGAAGGAACTTTCATGACTTCACCAAATCCTTTCTGGCAAACCGCAAGGCGCACATCAGGCTAAGAACGGTTTCGGGAGGTCCATACGAGCTGGGAAACCGTGGCACCCCGCAGGGCTCGGTCCTCTCCCCGCTACTGTTCAACATAGCCATGCACAGGCTTTCCGCTTGCCTCGCCGAGATTCAGAAAGTGGGATACGCCATTTACGCGGATGACATTTCGATCTGGGTGCCAAAAGGATCAATGGCCACAATTGAACACTCATTACAGAACGCGCTAGAAACCATCGAGGGATTCCTCTCCGACACGTGGCTCGATCTCTCCCCGTCCAAATCGGAACTCTTGCTGTACAGACAATCTAGGCAGGGAGTCAGAATCTTCGAGCCTCTGGAAAGTCTTCCGATAGTTATCAAAGCCAAAAACGGACAGCCAATTCCGAGGGTAGACTCGGTCAAAATTCTAGGTCTGCTCATCGTCGCCAAGGGTTGCAATGCGACGGCTCTCAATAAGCTCTCTGGTCAGGCTGGAAACGTCATCAGAATGATCACCCGCATCTCCAACCGAAGAGGCAGGCTAAAGGAGGACAATCTTATCAAAGCTTTCCAGGCCTTCTTCCTACGCCACATTACCTATATAACCCCTTACCTTAATTGGAGCAGGGCAGAGAAGGCCAAATTAGACGCGCTTATAAGAACAGGCCTCAAACGTGTGCTGGGACTTCCCCAGTCCACGAGCACGGAACGACTACTGAAGCTAGGGCTCCATAACACGATAGACGAAATTATAGAAGCCCACTCGGCGGCGCAGGTTTATAGACTATCGTCCAGCAAGGCAGGAGTTAGAATACTAAACGAGGCAGGCATTCGGCCCAGGCACGACCCGGAGGATAAAGTCTGTCTACCTAAAAACGTTAGTTCCATAATCATGGTAGACCTTTTTCCGCGCAACATTCACCCAGTACACAATGAGGGTAGAAGACGTGCGAGAGCTCAGGCAATCCCAAACAGGCCACTCGACAGGGACTACACGCTATATTCGTAGACGCCGCTAGATACGACAGTGAAGACGCGTTCGCCCTATCGGTAGTGGATGCGAAATGCAATCTGGTGAATGCGGCCTCTGTGCGCACCAATTCTGCTCACGAGGCGGAGGAGGCGGCTATCGCCCTGGCCATACACAGCACACATTCTCCCCTCTTCGTATTCTCGGATTCCCGTACCGCCGTTAGGTCCTTTTCGGCGGCGCGCGTATCGAAGCGGGCGAATAGAATTGCGATCAACAAGTTCACTAATTTCAGTCAAATTGGCACGGAAACATAATTCCACATCTCATGGTTCCCGGCCCACCTGGGAGACTCAATCCAACCGCACGGCTGCAACCCCAACGAACGGGCTCACCGGCTGGCGCGCGATTTCACGACCCGCGCAGCCGTCAAAGGCCCTCCTCGTAACGAGGCTAGCATCCAGAAAGACCCATTGTGCACCTTTCATGAGATCGCCTCACGCTACCGCTTGGAAAGGAGGTGGTTCTCTTCTCCTCACCCAAAACTAAATAAACCACAAGCTAGCACGCTCAGAATGTTACAAACCCGCACGTACCCCTCTCCGCGGTCCCCCTTAGCAGGATAGATCCAGACTTCCCGCAGTGGAGCCCCAAATGCGAAGCCGATTCATGCTCTTTCGACCACATGCTCTGGCTGTGCCCAGCCCTAGAAAA